>NW_026975625.1:300000-600000 GCF_030014295.1 Loxodonta africana | reverse complement strand
GACTATAAGAACCTTGTCCTCCAAATATTTGGAGTTGTACATTTTGGTGGGTCAGGTGGTTACTTGAGGGAACACTGAGGATATTTTTGCCCTGTTTTAGCCCCTTCAGGATCCAGTGGCTGAAAGAGATACAAACAAACAAAAAAAAACTTGTTGCCATAGAGTCATTTCCAACCAACAGCAACCCTATAGGACAGAATAAAACTGCCTCATAGGATTCCCAAGGAGCAGCTGTTGGATTTGAACTGCCAACCTTTTGATTAGCAGCCGAGCTCTTAACCACGGTGCTAACAGGGTTTCTAAAGAGATATACACACCTTTAAAAAAATCTCCATATTTAAGGAAATATCTGTAAGGTCACAAACTGACCACAGAGATAATGGAACAGATGCTTGACTGACCACTCACAGGTGAAATAAAGACATTACATACATAATTTAAAAATCCACTTTGCAAATGGATGGCTGAAGCCCTCAAAAAACAACAGCAGTAACCATGATGAGGGAGAGAATATAATTTCCAGAACTGCCACATTTTAATAGTCAAAGTTTCCATTTCTCAACAAAAAATTCCAGAGCATACAAAAAACCAGAAAAATATGGCTCATATAAAGTAAAGAAAAATATCTGACAGAAACAATCTCTGAGGGAGCCTAGACATTGGAAGTAGTAGTCAAAGACATTAAATCAAATATCTTAAATATGCTCAATGAAATAAAGAAAGCCATGAATAAAGAGGTAAATCACAAGAACAATGTATGAACAAATAGAAAATGTCCACAGTGGTATAAATCAAACCGGTTGCTATTCAGTTGAACCTAACTCATTGTGACCCTATAGGACAGAGGAGAACTGCCCCATATGGTGTCCAAGGAGAAGCTGGTGGATTCTAGCTGCCAAACTCTTAACCACTGCACCAGCAGAGCTCTAATAAAGATACAGAAACTTTTTTTTTTTCAGCTGTTGTGCTTTTCATCTTCATGATTTCCATTTGGTTCATTTTTATAGTTTCTATGATATAGTCTCACTCATGATGACATAGTTTCTATAATAAAGGAATTGAAACTATAAAAATGAACCAAATGGAAATTATGAAGCTGAAAACACAACAGCTGAAATAAAAATTCACTAGAGTGGCTCAATGACAGATTTGAACAGGCAGAACACAGAGTCAGCAAATTTGAAGACAAGATATTTGGAATTATCCAGTCTGAAGGGGGAAAAAAGAATAAGAAAAACGAACAGAACCTGCGTTTCCCGTGGGACATCAAACACGCCAGTAAACATATCACACCAAAACCAAACCCATTGCTGTTGAGTCGATCCCAACTCATAGCAACCTTGTAGGACAAAGTGGAACCAGCCTCATAGGGTTTCCAAGGCTGTAAATCTTTATGGGAGCAGACTGCCATATTTTTCTCCCGGCAACACATCATGGTCATCCCAAAAGTAGAGGATAGAGAGAAAGGTGCAGAAGCAAAAATAACAGCCGGACACTATCCAAATTTGATGAAAGACATAAATCATGCAGCACACTGGCCTTGGCTCAAACCCATGAGTTTCCAGGGTTTGAAGAGCAGCTATAGGGCAAGCCCCAAAGCCCAAGTCCTTTCAGTTCTCTACTTCTATCAGGTTTGGTATTGGCCAATGGCCAAAGCTGTCATAAGTTCAGTCGCAATTCAAGAGGTTAACAGACTTCTGCTTTTGATGAAAGCAGCTTCCAGGTCATTTTCCAAAGGCATGGAAAACAAACAGGAAAAATATATGGCCATACTGTATTCAGGTACAATAAATAAAAGCACTTGAGTGTTTTCTGAACTATGGTAAGGAATTTCTTGAGTACAAGAATCTCCCAGAGTGGGACATAGTTCTGTTGTACATAGGGTCACTATGAGTCGGAATTGACTCAATGGCACCTAAAGACAACAGCAACAGGGAGTAGGATGTGCTACCAGGAATAGTGTCAAGAAAGGCTTCAACCAAGAAGTGATGCTTGAAACATTAAAAGGGCACAGGTACAGAGATAGCAAGAATGAGTGGCCACTTTTACCATCAATCACAAGAAGCAAATACAATCAAGTGTGTTCTGAGCTATGGCAAATTGTTTCTAAAACACAATGGAGTACACAGCAGGGAGTGACGAGTTATACCAGCAGTAGGGTCAGAGAAGGGTTTACCAGGAAGTGATGCTGAGCCAAATGTGGAAATATCAGTAGCTGGTTAAAAAGTAGGAAATGGCCCAATATATTCAGGAAACCCCAAGTATTCTCCTGAGGCCACAGTGCAAGTGCATGGGTATCATGAACGTAAAAATTCTGAGGAGACAGAGTGAAGCTATTGGGGCATTTTTGCTGCATTTCTGAGCAAGAAAGTTCTTCTTTTGTCGTTTTGTGTTTAGAGATGCTTGTCCCGGTTCTACCCTTTGCAGTCACACAAAACAATCCTCCTCTCCTCCTCATCTGAGACCTTCCGTTTTCCTCCAAGTTATCAGATTCCCTTCTGTTCACCAACAAAACTTTCTAAAACCCCTTCTCAAATGGTTTCAACAATTTTACTGGTTGCTTTTCTAAACAGCGCTCTAGAACAAAATCAAATGTGCAGCAAAGCAGAGAACAGTGGGCTTTTTCCTGAGGGCTCTGCTAGGCCTCCCATGTGGGTTGACCATGGAGGTCCTTATACTCATTGCTTTTCTGTGAGGCCATAATGCTAACCCTTTTCCAGAAGGCCCAAGAGAAAGCATGGGAAGGGGGTAAGTGTACCATATTCTGGGGCTCAGAGCCAGGAAGATCAATGAATTTGGGTCAACAGCCTACCCATGAGTGATGGTGCTTTTAGGCACCACATCGAAGAGTTCTATTCTGCGCTGATTTTCTACAAAGGATGGGTCTTTTGGGGGACTCATTATTCATCATTCATTGATCCAACTAATATATGTCAAGTATCTACTATGTGTCAGGTACTATCCTACTTTCTAGGACTACACGTATAAGGCAGACCTTGTGTTTGCCCCTAAGTTGCTTATAATCCTTCTAAAAGAGATAGATTTTTAAATGAGGATCTCACGTGAACAGTTGAGTGGGGTGGGGAGGGGGAGTGTTATCATGTAGGGATTATAGAGTGATCTGATATACTTAGAGCAGGAATATCAAGTAGTTTAGGCAGACTCAGCAAGCTGTGACATGAAGTATAACAATGTTGTTGTTGTTGCTATGTTCTATCAACTCGATTCCAACTCCTACTGACCCCACGTGACAGAGTAGAACAGCCCCATAGGGTTTCCAAGGCTGTAATCTTTACGAGAGCAGATAGCCAGCTCTTTCTCCCCAAAAGCCACTAAGTGGGTTTGAACTGACACCTTTTTCCTTAGTAGCCAACACTTAACAATTGCACCACCATGGCTCCTCTAACAGTGAGCATTCACACAATCTTAGTCTGTAGCAGTCACTGTTGTTAAAGGTGGCATCCTCTCAACAACCCTATGAGAAGGATAAAAAAAAAAAAAAAGAGTTCTCTTAATCTGACAGGTGATGGAAGTGAGGCATAGAGAGGTTAAATGCCTCATCCAAGGTCATATGGCAGGTATATGGAGACACTGGGACTCAAGCCCAGGAGTTTGGCTGGGGCCTGCTGTCTTCACCATCATGGTTCACCACGGAGAAGAAGGGAGGGGAGAGAACATCTTCCATCCGAAGGGAACAGCCTATGTGAAGCCTCAGCTGCAAAGGAGGCCTGAGAGGGCTTCAGAGTGCACATGTGTTTCTAGGACTGGAGCAAAGTGGTTCAAACAGTGTCAGAGGAGTGGCTTGGGGAACAACAGCCCTTATACTGTTATCATTCCCTGGACTCTCAAGTCACCCCAGTGGATATTAACCTGTTTAAGGGCAGGGGAAAGGTTCAATTCATTCTTTCTATATTATTTCCCTTAAAATAACTTCCTAACCCCTGCCAGAAGAGTTGCCACATTTTTCTTGTTGCCGTGTATGGATTCACAATGGGCCCTTGGAACTGAGATATGTCAACAATGATGTCACACAAGAGTTACGGGAAGCCATGGTGTTCACTCAGATCCCAACGGCTCTTTGGAGAGGTTGTTGATCTGAGGTCTTCTGTGGGAGAGCGACTTAAGCTACCAGTTGCCAGAGAGTGTTTCCTAAGTCAGAGTCGTCCAGCTAGTGAGAGTTTGGGATATCTTCTCTAACTGGGAGGAGGGAGAAACCTCCTTCAGAAAACCACCCTTTTTGGCTCATCTTCACCCAGGGATGGAGCAGCGGAATGCAACAAAGAGGCCTTTCTCTAAGAATTGAGGTGGGAGGAAAATTCTTCCCAATCAATTAGAGCTGGCAGTGAGGGGTTGTATTTCCCTGAAAAAGAAGGCCACAAGGAGAGAAGATGAAGCCCTTGATGTGGGATGACCGGGCTCACTAAGGTTTTTGTTGGGAAAGTACTTCCTGCCATTTAGTAGACGATTAAGCAAAGTAGGTAATGTGAAGGAATAAATGCGTTAATCATAAAATTCTACTGTAACCTGAGGGTTTTTCAGAGTAGGGAGGAGAAGACACTCAATATTTTAGGCATATGCTTCTATCTCTGGGATTGAAGGAGGCAAGTGGTCACCTAGGGCAGTGGGTGAAGGACCAGGAAGAAGGGTGGTTATGGAGACTTGTACTTATTTTTAATATGTTCTAATGAGATCGAATTGATAAGTCATGTGATGAACTAAAAGAAATAAAGGTATTTGAGGAGTTTTGGGAGTGGGTGGTGTGAGAGAACACGGTACCCCACGCTGTCCCAGAGTTGCCGGTCACTGTGAGCCCCAACAGTTCCCAGCCTGGACTCAGGCAGCAGAAGGTCTGGGCATGACTTGCTGCCTGAGCTCCAGGGACTTGCCCTTTTCCTCCAAGTTCTAAAGTTCTATTTAGACTTGAAGTTTTAAAATTTTACCACACTGAACCTGAGCTTATGCTGTAAATCCTGGTGGCACACCCTGATACTATAACCTCTTCCACCACCCACCCCTTTTTCTTCTCTGCTTTTCTCCTGTATTGCCCCACAGTGGCTGAGCCCTGCTTTCTGCTCCCTCCTTGGTCTCTGTATCTCTCTAACATACTCCTGGGAGGTCCCTCCTCTCTATCCTGTACCTCACCTTGGAGTTTTCTGTCCATCCAACTCACACAACCTACCTCCATCTCTTTCTTCTCTCTGAGCTCTCCAGTCCTTCCCTCAGATACAGAAAAACCTACAGACCTTTAGGCTGACATGGACAACCCACCCAGACACACCCAGGTGAGGTAGTTGTATTTGACCACTGACGTCTGTGGAATCAAGACTCTCAGATACATACAGTCATCTGTTTTCTGCCTGAGGACCTTGAAAGAGTTCATCTAAGATGGACCTGTAGAGGGGACTTCTGTTTACAGAAAGATAAGTTTAACCCTCTGTTGCTTGTTTAGGAAGGGTACAAAGAAGAGGTATACCTGTAAGGTTTTTAACAAAGTATACAAATTTTTCTTTCTCTTTAGGTACGGCGCCTCTATAAAAGTCCTCCCTTCAAAGAGAGTTAAAAGAGATGAGCATTTCTCCTGTTTGAATGTTTACTTGTTAAATATGGTAAGAAAATCACCGGCGTAGAAGAAATCTTTAGGAGAAGTTTCAGACTGTTAAAAAGGTTCAGGGAAATGAGGACATTTACATGTTCCAAAGGAGGAAATTCACTTGGCATTCAACATATCAATGCCACGAAAAAATTAACTTGAAGATTCTTTGTTTACAAATATGAAACCCCACAATACTATTTTCAAAGGGCGTGAACTTTTGTTACAAGGCACTACTATCACTAGAATGGGACCTTTGGTGACACAAACCGTTTGCTCTCTACAGATAAATGAAGGGTTAGTGGTTCCAACTCACACAGGTGCGTCCTGAAAGAGAGGCCTTGCTTCTGCTTTCATAATGATTACAGCCAAGAATACTCTATGGAGTGCAGCTTTACTCTGTAACACATGGTATAGCCATGAGTCAGAATCCACTGCTTGGAAATGGCTATTATCATTGGTACCATTTTGCAGAGATTTTATTGCTCACAGCAATGCCCCCAAAAATATGGTAGCTTTGGTGGAAAGAGAGAAGGGACGAGGTCTGCAGAGGTGGAGGATGCTGGTGATGGAGAGGCCTCCAGGGATTCCTGAGACCAGAGCCTTGGGCTCCTATATGAAGATCAGGGCCATGAGAGCTCATATAAATTAACTATTCTCAGAGGTCTCTATCCAAAAGGAAAATGCCCAAGAATCCACAACATCTCAAGCAAAAAACCCAAGCTCTAGGGCCAGAAAGACTCCACTACCATCAAAGAGGCCTTTTCCCTCAGCTTCCACTGAGCAGATATCTCATTCATCCAGCTAAGGGGCTACCCCAGAGAAGCGATGGGTAAGGTGTGTATATTTCACCCAGGTGCACACGGTCAAGGGGGTGGCTGTGTCCTGGCAGACCAAAACCTCCTTTGCCCCCGTGGAACAGATGCCCCAAGTCTTTGAGGCCGAGCTCTCTGAGTAGAGCACCGTCGCCGTGCCCCCAGTCTGGCCAACACTGAGTCCCTGGTAAGCACCCTGGGGCCTTGGAAGGAGGGGCCCCAGGCCCGCACCACTGAGCCCAGAGTCTGAGGAGAGGAGCATGGGGAAAGCCTCCACGCAGTCACCCTGGAGTGGCTAGTGACCCATGAGCGCAGCTTCCACTGCTTGGCCTGCTGCCTTGTGTTCAAGTCCCAGGAGGCCCTGGTGGCTCACATGGAGCATGGAATGAGCCAGGGCTTCAGCAACCAGGTCCTCTGTGAAGAGCTGCTGGAAAAGGAACTGCCACCCTCACCCCCATGCAAGCCCAGAGGCTGCCACCAGCTGGCCAAGGCCACTTGATGGCCTCCAAGAAGAGGGAGGTGTGGGAGAGGAGTGCCGTCTGCAGGAGCTGGAGGGGCAGCTGGAGAAGCAGAGAGAGCAGCTGAGGAGGTTGAGGCACCAGCTGGTGAGGTTGCAGAGGCAGGAGGCCAGGCTACAGAGGGTGGGGGCACAGCACTGAAGCCAGAGGAGGAAGAGCCTGAAGACCTGCTAGCAACTTGGGACTGGGAGGAGCAGGGCATTTGTGCTGGGAAATGTGGGTCGTCTCATCAGCTGCTACCCAAAAGATATGTGGCCCACGGAAGAAAGGCCTGGCAATCTACTTCTGTACTATCACAGTCATTGAAAACTCTGTGCAGTGCAGTTCTACTCTGAAACACCTGGGTTCACCATGCATTGAAATCAACAAGACAGTAGGTTTTTGTTCTGTTAAGGCCTCTGTTCAGGCTCCTTTAACCCACCTGCCTGTAAGAACCTCTCCTCCCAGCCTGTGCCCCAATCCAACTACTCCAAGTGCATGGAGAGCTGCAATCCTAGGGGGACCTGGAAAGAAGGAGCCCCAGAACACCTGACTGCAGACACCAGGTCTGCTCAGAGGTTCCCCTAGCCTAGGAGAGGAGAGGACAGGCCTGATCTGGATGGTGAGGTCTCAGAACTCTGAGAATGAGCACAGCATAAGGAGGGGGGGAGAAATGGGATTTCAGTGGGACTTGGGAGGCTGAGGGGGACTCTGCAAAGACAGCTCCAACGGAAGTGTGCTGGTGAACGGGGTGTCACTGAGTTCTTTGCATAGAAGGAACCAGAGAGAGAGTAGGCTGTGGCGAGACCTGCCTGTAGGTGAGCAGTGGGCGTAAGGCCCTACCCAAGGACTCTGGGTCACTTCTCATCATCCTCCAAGCATAGAAAGGAGGAGGTCCTGGTTGGGCAAAGAGGAGGAGGTGGTGAAATAAAGAGCTCACCGCATTCAAGTCTACTGCCCTCACTGGGGGAATTTGGGTTTATTGCTGTGATTTAGTGTTGCCTCTTTGGAGGAAACCCTCATGGCGTATTGGTTAAGTGCCACGGCTGCTAACCAAAGCGTCGGCAGTTCGAATCCACCAGGTGCTCATTGGAAACTCTATGGGGCAGTTCTACTCTGTCCTGTAGGGTCACTATGAGTCGGAATTGACTTGGCGGCACTGGGTACTGGGCCTCTTTGGACTGGAGTGGGAGATGGTTTAGAAAAACTCTCCTGGGTGTCCCTTTTCTGCATAACAGTAGATCTAGTAGTGTCTGCGTAACTCATGCAAAGGATGAGTTCCTAGGATGTAAGGAAACTTTTTTTCTTTTAAAAAACCTTTTTCTGTTTGATTTTGCACATATCAATGACACTAGCTTGTTCTTTCTTTTTTTCTGTGGTATAATTTGGCCAATCCTGGGGTCAGAGAACGGGAAGAAAAAGACTGGACTGGAAGTATAGGAACAAAGGCAGACGAGGCCTCTTAACCCTGGGAGAACACAGATGGTTAGAGGTGAGGCCAGCAAGGGGCAGATTCAGGCCCAGACTGTATAATGAGCAGAAAAGCCCAAGTCTTAGACACATCATCATGTCCCACACCCTGGAAGATGCCAGGGGCATGTTGACCCTCCTGGGAGATAAGACCCCAAATGGCACAGGGAAGCCTTCAGGAGCAAGGAAGGGAGGGCAGGGCCTCCAGGATGGGCATCTCCATCCACAGGCTGCCCTGTGTATATTTCTCAGTGACAGTAATGGCTCCTGCGAGGGACGGGGTCAGAGGCAGACAGAAGCGAGAGCTTTGAAAAATTTGAGACAGGGTTAATTCTGCCAGTACCAGAGGATGAAAAACGAAAGCCTGTGGTTCTCAGGGGTACAGACCTGCCAGGGGCCTGATGTATACAGGGTGGGCAGAGGTGTCTGGAGAGGCCCACCTGTCTAAAGACTTATGGCCATAGTCTTCATTATCCTAAAAGCAGCAATTTCCCAGTTAATTTCCTCTACGTTTAAACCAAAGCCAAACCCATTGCCATTGAGTCCTGATAAAAGGCCTGGAGTGCGCAAGGGTAGGTTTTCCAGTAGAGCGATGAGGGGAGGAAGATGGTAATACCATACCAGACAAGGAGACTCTTCTTTGTGCCTTGTGTTACCTACTCAATTGCACATGGTGTTCAGCCCTCATCTTTGCGTGTACACGTGTACATGCATTAAGAGTTACTATATTGACCTCGCAGAATTCTTTTTGGTCCTTTCTAGGGATAGAGATCAGAAGAGGTCACTGGCTTCATATACCAAACATGAAATCTGCAGTCTGACTTTTGTACAGTCTGTGTTTGTGTTCTCTATCCAGGGATTAAAATCTCTGATCTGACATTAAAGATTGTTTTTTTTTCCTGCAAGAAAAAGAGGAAGACCCTCAACAAGATGGATTAACACAATGGCTGCAACAATGGGATCAAACAGCAACAATTGTGAGGATGGCGCAGGATGGGGTAGTATTTCCTACTGTTGTACATAAGGTCATTATGAGTCGGAACCAACTTGATGGCACCTAACAGCAACAACAACATAAAAAAATAGTTTTAAAAACATACATGTCATATTTTACGACTTGCACATATCTTATAATCTTATTATGACATACGTAACAGTACAAATTTGTAAAGAAGTTATAATACAAGCCATCCCTACATGTGTGTGATGCTCCTGCTCCCCCAAGGTGTCCAGTGTTCAAAGACACATGTGTGTTCTTCCTTACATTTCTCTTTTCTGGGACACATGTTACAGTCGTACATATCCATGTAGATCTATTTGCATGTTTGCTGTTACAGAACCTTCAACACGGTCTACCCACATTGCTCCTTGCCCCTTTTTTCACTTGACATTTGATCATGGCTCCCCTGTAAGTCAGTAGATATGGAACTAATGCTGCTTAGTTCTTCTAATTTTTTAACTCGTATTTATACATAAAGAATGTAAATAAATGGGAACAATGACAATGTGCAACCTATACACTTTCATATAACTCTACAGAAATGAAAACACATAGCAGCTATGATCTTTAAAAAAAACCCACTGCCAATGAGTCAATTAAGCATAGTTTTTTCAGTATGTTCTAGCTCCCCACCCCTTGTCCCTTCCCATAACTGAATCTAAGATAGTTCATATCAACAATCAGGTAAGTGTTCTATCTTATTATTCTTGCTTAAACTATCATACTCACACATGCAAATAACCACATCTACTCATTTATGGATATATATATGCTTGGATTCAAATACATTTGGTTATTTGTTATTGTTTTACCCATATGGGCTCACTTTATATATATACTTCTCTCTGTCTTGGTTTTTTTTCTTCAATGATACTTCACAGTGATTTCACTTACTAATCTTCTATAGCTCTGTTTCATTCTAATGACTACCATATATTATTATATGATATGGTTATTATATTATTATTGTAATATTACTGGAATATTTGAATATTATGCATTAAAATTTTATTATAATATCACATCCTTAATGGGCAATAATTTTATTTTTCCTTTTTTGTCTTTAACAATAACCATCCTTTGCATATACTACATGGAGCCCTGGTGGCACAGTGGTTAAGAGCCCAGCTGCTAACCAAAAGGTTGGCAGTTCGAATCCACCAGCTGCTCCCTGAAAACTGTATGAGGCAGTTCTACTGTGTCCTGCAGGGTTACTATGTACTACAAGATTTGTATCTGTGGGGTAGATTCTAATGAGTGAGATTTCCAGTTCAAAGAATGTTTTAAAAAGTATAGAGCCATGTCTATGTCTTTCCCCTAAAAGTCTGTAGTAACGCACCTGTCTTTGTCATCTAGTGCTGCTATAACAAAAGTACCACAAGTGGATAGCTTTAACAAAGAGAATTTATTCTCTCACTATCTAGTAGGCTACAAGCCCAAATTCAGGGTGGCTATCTATCTCTGTTAGCTCTGGAGAAAGGTCCTTGTCATCACTCTTTCCTTGGTCTGGGAGCTTCTCAGTGCGGGAATCTCAGGTCAATTGCTTCCCTTTCCTTTTATCTCTTGTAAGGTAAAAGGTGGTGCAGGCCACACGCCGGGGAAACTCCGTTTACACTGGATCATAGTAAGGGTGTTAAAATCCCACCCTAATCCTCTTTAATGTAAAATTACAATCAAAAGTGGAGGACAATTACACAATACTGGGAATCATGGCCCAGACAAATTGATATATACCTTTTGGAGGGGACATAATTCCATCCATGACAGCACCTTTCCAGCCATGTCTGAGGGCATCCTTCTCCCCACAGCCCAGCCAGCCATAAGTGGTGTTGATTTTTCAATTGTGCCGGTTTCACTGGGATTTTGACTGACATTTTCTTAACTATCAGTGTTTTTGAAACTTTGATTATTTTTATTGGGGATTTGGATATTTTCTGAATGGTCGGTAATTGCTCATTACCGACAGTTCTGATGAGGGTCACAATACATAGATGCTGAAAAAGTGGGAGAAAAATGAAGAACAGAGCTCAGATTATTAAAAAGTCCAGACTTACCGGACCAGTTGAGACTATATATATACTTATAATACAAACCATCCCTGAGATACTCTTTAAACCTTGTACTGAAACTATTCCCTGAGTTCATCTTTTAGCGAAATAGCAGACTGGCACACAAAATAAAGGGTATTATCCATCAGTATGGCACTCCATTAAAAAACCATTATGTGCAGCCAAAATGTCAACCATTACTCTAAAGCAAAGATGAGATGATAAGGGGGCAGGGAAACTAGAGTACTGGAAATGGAACAACCGGAACACAATTAAAGACACTGTTGACACGCTGTGAAAGATCTGAATGATTTTTGTAGAAATTGTCAGATGGGAACCTAATTTGCTGCGTAAAGTTTCACCAAAAACATAATAAAATATTATTTAAAAAAATCATTGCTCATTTTCCAAGTGCCAAATTTTTGTGTCTCCTTCATCTAAAGTAGGAATAGTTATTAGTCCTTTGTCATCTATGTTTCAAATTTTTAAATCTTTTGCTTGTTTATCTCTTCTTTTTTCTTTCTTTTTTTTTTTTTTGCAAGCTATTTTCCTCTCTTCAATAATCGAAATGTTTTATGCTCAATTACATCTACCTTTTCTCTTATAATTTCTGGATTTCCTATATAAGTTAAGAAAATCTTACATGTAACTTCCTAATTTTCTGTTAAGATTGTTGTTGATTTATACATTAAATTTGTAAATCAATGCAGTATTTTGGCACACTTTTCTATAAGGACAATCAGTTGAGTCAGCACCATTTATTATGAATTTTCTATTTTGTTCCACTGGTGTATTTCTCAGTTTCTAGTATAAACCCTGGTGGCGCAGTGGTTAAGAGCTATGGCTGCTAACCAAAAGGTTGGCAGTTCAAGTCCACCAGGCGCTCCTTGGAAACTATGGGGCAGTTCTACCCTGTCCTATAGGGTCACTATGAGTCAGAATCGACTCGACAGCATGGGTTTGGTTTTTTGGTTTAGTATAATGTATTAATTTGTTCTATTATTCAATGAAAGAAGGCTGCACTTACTATCCTTTTTCATATTTCAATTGTCTGTTCTTTGGTATAAGGAGCCCTGGCGGTGCAATGGTTAAGCACTTGGCTGCTAACCGAGAGGTTGGCGGGTCGAACGCACCCAGCAGCTCTACAGGAGAAAGACCTGGGAATCTGCTTCTGGAAAAATTACAGCCCCCTTCCTTCCACCTCAGAAAAAACCCTACGTGGCAGTTCTACTCTGTATTCAGTTCAACAGACAACTATTTTGGTATTCTAATGGGAATCACATTATATATATATCTTAGTTTTGAAACACTTGACTTGTTTTACAAGTCTTCACGTTTGGGAGAACAGGCATTTTTTTGCATTCAATCGGGTTTTGTTTTATTTACTTCAGTAGATTATTTTCTTCATATAGGTTCCTTACCGTTTCTATCAAAACATTTCCCTAAGTATCTTATTGTTTTTGACACTATTTGGTACAATCAAATAGCAGAGAAAAAAGAATGGTCTATCCTTCCCATTTTCATTTTTTCGCGTGCTTATTTCTGGTCAGAAATATAGAACTGATTTTGGTATATTTGTCCTATATCCTGCCACTTTACCAGCAATTTTATATTCGTCCTCTAGGTTTGCAATTATATCAGCATTAAAAAAGTTTTAAAATCTTTTAATAGTTACCCTCGTTATTTAAAATGTCTGGCTTATTCTTTCACCGTCAAAACTATATTCTGGGGTAGAAGTAATTATAGCTATCTTTGTTTAGTTGCAAATTTTATCAAAATGAATGGACTGTTTTGTAGTCTATCCCACATCTGTTAAGTTTTGGGATAATTCGTTGTGCACCAGTAGATAACAAACACATTGACCTTGCCGACCATGATTGCATTTAGCTTCGTGGGCAAGTTGGGGAGAGTTTCATCTTCATCTATTCTTTGATGGATCCTGTCTAAGGCCAAAATTAACTGTTCTTTGCATGTTTCATGAAATCTGCTGAGAGCCAACCAGGCCTGTAATTTTCTTTGCAGGAAGATTTTTAACTCTAATCCATTTTCGACTCAACAGCAAGTAGCGAAAACAACAATCCATTTTGCTTCATGGAATCTTCTGGCAATAATTTATTAGAGAAGTTTCCAATGTGTGCTCTAGGCTGCTGGAAAGCCATCTTTAAAGATTATGTGGATATTCACTCTTTTCAGCCTTATCCAAACCCATTAATCAATCCCAGATTCTCCCCATTTCCACAAAGGTCCTTTCCTGCATCCACTCCTGGTACCAGTTCCCTCCTCTCAGACTTTGTATTTTCTGAAAAGAAATGAACAGTGTGCCACCCAAGCAGTGTCGTGCCCACAGGCTCCTGAGTCCAAAATAGGGAGGATACTGTCTTCAAATATTCTTTTATTTTCTATTTTTGTCTGTACTTAATTTCTTTTTCATACCGTATCGTAATTGTTTTAAAGTTGTGTTTTTATGTCTGGGTCTGAAACCCAGCTGGGATTCCCTTTGTGTGTGGTATGTTGTGGTGTCCAGTTGCATGTGGGCATCAAAAGGACACCTTTTTCAGGAGGGTGGGGATGGGAAGGGTGCTGACACATTGCGGGGATTGCAACCAATGTCGGGGAAAATTTTTGTATGAATTGCTGAATGGCAAACTAATTTACTATGTAAATTTTCACCTAAAGCACAAAAATGTTATACGCACACACACTCACACACACACACGCACGCACAGTGTGAAACTAAAAGGCAGGGAGAGGCAGTTGGGGCGGTTGGGCCAACCACAGTGGGTGCTGCGCGCGGGGAGAGGAGCACTCCAGGGCGTCACGGAGTCCTGCGCCCAGCAGGGCTGGCAGAGGACCTGAGCCTGGGTCCGGTGCCTCTGGCGAAGGGCCAGCTCCCCTCATACATGCCTGCCAGCCAGGCTCCAGCCCCTGCCCTCATCCCTCTGAGTCTCCCCCACCAGTCTCCTCATTGCTACCACTAAAATTTAGGGGGAGGCCAATGTCACGGAGGGGGTGGCCCAGAACCTGGACTTCAGGAGCTCCACGTGCACCGCCGGACCCGCAGCACTTCCGCTGCGAATCGGTCAGCTGTGGGGTATCCCTAGGACGCTGGGCACGGGTGAGTGAGTTGTGATCACACATGGGCTTCTAAATCCGTCCATGGGAAACCCCGGGGGTGCACTTCCAGGAGGAAAAGGCCAGGCAAAAGAGGCCACCCTGTCAGGTGGACCCTCTCTCCAGTCAGGACTCACCGCCTGCACCGCACTGGGAAGAGTCCTCCCAAGGGTTCACCCCTAGATTGAAGGCCACAATCAGACTTTGGGGATCCCCAGGCTTCCAGAGCTGCAGCACCGCACGGGGAGGGTGAAGTGGTGCTTACCGGCCAAGCCCTGGCAGCAGTTCCTCTTGTATGTGACCCCTTTGTCAGCCTGAATTTCTTGCACTGTTTTTCCACCAGCCTGGCATTCCGCAACAGAAGCTGCAGGGAGAGTTGCTTCATGAAGCTGCTTTGCACTGAGGTCCTGAGCCTGTGCACTCCCAGGACGAGGTCCCATGATTTTAGTTGGATGGTTTCTTTCCAATGACATGTTTTCCTAGATTTTCTTCTCAGCCCTATCTAGTTCTTTCTTCTTTTCCTCCCACCTCCATTTTGTTGGCTCCTATGACATCTATCAGTTCTTTTGCCCCCACCCTCCCATGACTCTGCCACTGTAGACCCCACCCTGGAAGACCCCCGTGGAAGGTGCTAGAGAGTGGTTCATGGGCCCCTAGCTGCTCAGCAATTTGGGGAGGGGGTATCTAGGGATCTACACTTCTAAGAAGCTCTTCAGGTAATTCTGGTCCTGATGCAATGGAAGGCTTTATTTTAGAGGTCAGCTGTGAGCAGGCCCCTACTGAGAATGGCTGTGGCAGGTTTCCCACACACCCCTCTGCTTTGCTCAGTCTAGGGGGAGACAGAAGAAGATTGCAGAGCTAAGCTGCAAGGATTTCCTGCAGCAAAGCCTGCCCTGGTGTGGGCTGGGGAATTTGTTTCCCCAATTCTCATCACTAGTGGTGAGCAGACCGTTCTCTGCTCAGACTAAAGAAGAGTTAACAAAATGAGCTTGAAACAATAAATGCCTGCTTGGAGCCCTAGTTGCTAAAAAAAAAAGGGGGGGGGAGTGAAACAAGAATCCAAAGGATGTGAAATGAGCCTCCTCTTTTGACACCCTCCCTGGTCCCTAACTTTCTCATCTTCCACCTCCCAAGACTGTACAAACTGAGTTCAGATCCTGGAATAAAGATCCCCAGGAATATTGCTGCTTTCGTCACCCCGTGAGGGTTTCCCGAGTGCTGGCTGGAATAAGGTCTGAGAATCCTCCAGGGGCTGCCCAGGCCTGTGTACTAGACATTCAACACACCGAGATTCAGAACCACTTCAGTTTTCCAACACTCGGGCTTGACCCCAGGGACCTGACCCTGAGGAAGCTGAGATTTTCTGAAGTCAATACTCCCACCCACTCCTCAGGTTCTCCCCATCTGAGCCTCGGGATCAGTCAGGCCTCATGTCCTCTCAGCAGTGTTTCTGCTAAAGGACAACAGAGGGTACTGTAAGGAGCACTGGTGGCACAGTGGTTAAAGTGCTCAGCGGCTAGCCAAAAGTTTGGTGGTTCAAACCTGCCAGCCACTCCACGGGAGAAGAGGTGGCAGTCTGCTTTTGTGAAGATTTACAGCCTTGGAAACCATGTGGGGCAGTTCTACTGTGTCGTATAGGGTCTCTATGAGTTGGAATTGACTTAATTGCAGTAGGCTTGGGTTTTTAAGGGCACTGTGGGTTTGTGCTCTATACCTTGAGCACCTGCCCCCTCTGAAAGGTGCAAGGAGCTACTGAAAGAACACCATCATAACTGGCAGAAGCCACAGCCCATGGTGCTGAGGGAAAGCTGGGAGGGAGAGAGAGGTGGGTGAGTTAGAAAGGCCCGGTCTGTAGGCAGCCAGGGGCCAGGGTGACCTGAAGCCAGAAAGCTGACTGAAGACAAAAAGCTTCAAACCTGCCCCTCCTGAGTCTGTTTCTTCTTTCAAAGCCTTTTCAAAGTCTTTCGCTGCTCTTATTGGCTAGGCCTGAAAGGCCTTTGCTTTAACATGAAGGAGCCTCCAAAGCCTCTTGGGGCAAAGGATGGCCCAGGAGGCCCTGCCCACCACACTCCGTCCTTCCCGCAAGTCCGAGGGCCAGTAGTTTCAGCCTTCCAGCTCCTCCACCAATCTAATGACTTGAAACAGGATTTCACTGAAGCTGAAACATAACATAGACTGGAAATACTCCTGGGTTCTCTTCTCACAGCAGCTGATCGCCTGGTTCCTAGTTTTATTAGAAAAGTTAGATAAGGGACGAGAAGAGGAGATTGTGGAATGCCTGACATCTTAGCGCCAGTTTTTTTTTTTCTTGAGGAGAAAAGAAGGCGGCATTTACTGTGTCCTTTTTTTTTCCTTGAGTCTCACAAAATTCTCACAAAGACCCTCTCAGTTAAGGACTGTTGGGAAGTGCCTTGCTTTTCTTTTAAACTTTGTCCTGAGGTGCTTTGATTATGGAGCATATATGAAGAATTTTCCCCTCAGGGAAGCATTCTAATTCTTACCTAGACTGTAAGCAGAATGAGGACATATTAAGTGCTAAGCTTGGTACATAAGGGAGTGGGGACCCCTCAAAGCAGGCCTGTGGAGAGGTTCATTCATGATTCCCTGGGAGGCACACCCGTTGCTCCAGACGTCTTTGAAATGCCTCCCTGGGGAAGGCATTCAGGGCTGGTTCCTGGTCACGTGGGAATTCAGTCCCGTTTTTCTGTTAACACTGCTCATTTGGGGTCCAAAATAATATTGCCCAATGTCTCATTTCCAAGGCCTCTGCTGTGAGTGTGACTAAGACAATATGGGAATTCTTAGAAGAAAATCCTGCAAGAAAGGCACTTTTTAAATTCAGTATTTTTCAAACCAATGAAGTCTTCATTCTTACTGAAAAAGGAGGGAAAAAAATGCCACAAACTCGGGGGGGGGGGCGGGCGGGGATATTTGCAATGAACATAACTACGTAAGGATAGGCATTCAGAATATGTTAAGATCTCTCTCAGTGAATAGAGAAAAAGCAAAAACCCAATGGAGAAGAGTCACTAGAAGGCAGATTATAGCAGAGGCACCTAAAATGGCCTATAAACCCGAGCTCCTCAGAAGTAATCAGGGATCATCACAGAGACCACACAGAATAGTCCTTCCCACACAGGAAGCCGTCCAGGGCCAGGCCCCTGAATGAACGTGTTATGAAGCTCTCACTGAGAAAAGAGGATCAGTCTATACCACCACTGGGCCCACTCGGCATCCTGCATGCCTTTGACCAGAATACCTAGGTTCTGCTTCTGGTTAAATAAAAAAAACAGGTGACCTTATAGGGTGGGGTTTATTTCCCTTAGCCCAGCTTCTCAAAACGGGTGTCTGCTGCCCAAGAGGAGAAAATCAGAGGGAAAACCCATGCAGTGCACAGATGGGCAGATGACCTGTCTGTTTCCCTGGGGCCAGCCCTGAAATCCTATAGCCTATTTCAAGGTGGCACAGCATAGCCATATTGAGAGGGAAATCTCCATGGTTCCCTGAGATGAGCTCACAGCTCTGCCCATGTCCTGGCCCATTCCAGCACCACCTCTGGCCCCCAGAATCTAGGATTTAGATGTGACTAATTAGCTCACCATTTAAAATTCATTGCTCAAAATCCATTTCCTTATTAAGGGTTACCCTGAGCACCCTTTTAAAATTGCAACCAGAAAATCTCTTCCCTCCCATTCACACTCACATGCTCCCTAGCCCTGCCCTATTTTATCACTAGCACTTATCACCTTTAACTGTCTTAGTCATCTAGTGCTGCTGTAACAGAAATACCACAAGCTGATGGCTTTAACAAAGGGAAATTTATTTTCTCATACCCTAGTAGGCTAAAAGTCCAAAATCAGAGCACCAGCTCCAGTGGAAGTCTTTCTCTCTGTGTCATCTCTGGAGGAAGGTCCTTGTTACCAATCTATCCCTGGACTAGGAGCTTCTCTGTGCAGGAACCCCAGCACTGCTTTCTTAGTGTTATGAGATCTCCAACTCTCTGCTTACTTCTCTTTCATTTTATCTCTTGAAAATAAAAGGTGGTGTAGGCCATACCCCGGAGAAACTCCCTTTACATTGGATCAGGGATGTGACCTTAGTAAGGGGGTTACAATCCCACCCTAATCCTCTTTAACATAAAATTACAATCACAAAATGAAGGGCCATCACACAATACTAGGAATTATGGCCTAACCAAGTTGAGACATATTTTGGGAAGACACATTTTGATCCATGACATTCCACCCTTTGCCCCCCAACCAAATGCATGTCCTTGCTACATGTAAGACGCATTTACTCCATCATATCACAGCAAAAGTCTTAAATCAACTCCTAGTCTAAAATCCAAACATTCCTCTTCATCTGTGAAATCTAGAATATAAGTTTTCTGTTTTCAAATGCAGTGGCAGGACAAGTGCAAGCTGTATATTTCCATTACAAATGGAGAAACTGGAAGAATAGAAGGGATAACAAGCACCAAGCAAGTTAACAGAACCCATTACATTAGCCCTAAAGGCTTTGCAAATAATCCTCTGTTCTCTGAGACCATTTACACAATGGCCCAGCCCTCTGAACTCTAGGTATTGGCCACACTCTCCGGATTCTGAGCAGAGGCCCCAGGGCCCTGGGCTTCAGCTCTGCCTTCCTGACCCACTGGGATGGCAACTCTGCTCCCTTGACTTTAGTCATACCATTCTCCTTGTCCATCTTAGTGGCTACTCAACCCTTAGAAACACCAGAAGCCATGGCTCCACTTCGAAATCCCAAAGGTCAAGGCTATACCTTTTGAGACTAAGGCAGCTCAACTTCCGGTGTTCCTTGTCTCTTTAAACTCTGCTTTTTGGCTTCTTGGCCCTCTGGCCTTATGCCCACATCTGTCCTATTGGGGCAAGTGTTCCAAAGCTCAGTAGCTCCCCAAATAAGTGCCTGGAGGCACCCCAGTCTGCTAGGAAGCCTCCAGCACACAGGCACTCAGCTCTCTCACTCCTTGGGTCGACTTCAGCACTGTCTGGCCCTGGTTTCCTGGGTGTGCTGCTCCTGGCTCCCTGCTGCTGCTAGTCCTCTGCTGCTGTTTCTCACCATCTGTACCTTCTCTGGTGTTACCAGTTCTCCTCACTTCCTTCTGACTCTGTCCATTCACAGTTTCAAAACCACTTCCACATTTTAAGTGTCTGTTAGAGCAGCACCCCATTCTCTCAGTATCAAATTCTTTCTTAGTCATCTAGTGCTGCTACAACAGAAATACCACAAGAGGATGGCTTTAACAAAGAGAAATTTATTTTCTCACAGTCTAGTAGTCTGGTGGTCCAAATTCACAGTGTCAGCTCCAGGAGAAGGCTTTCTCTATCAGGTTTGGAGGAAGTCTTTGTCACCTTCACTAATTGTGCCCTATTTTATTACTAGCACTTATACATAATAAATATTTCCTAGTTTATTACATTTATTATCTATTGTCTCTCCACTGGACTATAAGCTTAGTGAGGACAGGAATTTTTGTGTGCTTTATGCATTGATATATCCCCCAATCATAGATAGAACACTTTCTAGTGTAGTATGTTTTAGGTAGTTCAATATTTGTGGAATGGGTGCATGAATCCAAAGAAAGACAGCTCGAACAGGGAAACTCTCTCCTGTCTCTTCTCCCAATAATGGAGGCACAACTGTCACATCTCTGGTGTCTCCAGGGCTTTCCATGCCTCTCATTTGCACCCAAAGCTGTAGACTGGGATTTCCTAACTACTCTTTATGCTGGAGACATGCACGTGAAACGCTCCATGTCCCCCTCCCACCACTGAGATTCAGGTTGACACCCCTCACCCAGGCCCAACCAACATCCCCTCTTTTTTGCTCTTTTGGGCACTCGCTGCATCTGATCTTCCGATGTCAGCAAGGGTCAGAGAGCCCCATGGAAAGAAAGAAAGGCCCCCCCATGTCAAATCTGTGCCCCAAAACAGACACCAACCCCATCAGAAAATCCCAAGCCCACAGATCTTCTCATCAAATTTGTCTCAGAGGTGTCTCCTATGGAAGAATTCAGAGCTGATCATAGGTCATGGAGCCTCACCAGGTCTAGAAGGAGGGAGTCACAAGTTGGGCCTGCATGTATTGAGGTCAACACTCACACCCGTGCTTATGATAGAAGTAGACTCGGCCACTTTTGACTTCATCAATCCCTATTACTCTCCTTTGTACCTTGGTGGGCTGAGCACAGTAAGGATCTTCTGGGAAGCCAGCCATGGCTCTGGCTACTGCTCTGATATCCCGGTTGGGTTTGGGAATGAAGGATGGTTGCTCTAGGTACCTTTGATCCCCACCTCTCTCAGAGGTATGGCCAGTTTAATTGAAGTAGATGTTTCCTCTTTATTCCCTGAATCTTCTCGTATCTGAATTCTTCATTTGGATATTCTAGGACCTCTCTCCTCAGACTGGGATCCAGGGACCAGCAGCACTGGTAGCACCTGGAACCTTGATGGAAATGTAGACTCTTGGGCCTCAACCCAGACCTCCTGACTCAGACTCATCATTTTAACACGATCCTTAGGTGATCTGGGTGCACAATGAAGTTTGGGAAGCACCATGACTGACCTGGATCTCAGAGAAATCAAATATAATGCATGTGAGTTTTGGGCCCATTACAAAAGGGATTGTCATCCCTGAGATCTGGTTTGGCCCCATCTTTCTGTCAGTAAGTGAGATCTCTTTGGTTCCTTCTCAGGAGATAAGCCTTCCCAGCTTCTAGTTGAGGTCTTAAAGAGAAGTACTTAGTACCAAAGGACATGAAAAATAAACTTGAAAGAAAAATGTGTTCATTTCCAGGAGAAAAACTCAGTGCAAAGTGTTGCATTTATACTTGGTATATTTTCAAACTCAGAGGAATTCACAGTTTAAATAATTCTCTTAAAACATTTTTTGTTAATTGACTGCTGAATTAATGTCTACCACGGGGACATGGAAACAACACTGATTTGCTCAACCTTGATAATGTGAATTTATCATATTATTTCAGGAAGAAAATGCACGTTTCTTCATGAACGTGTAATTTAAATAGGGAATCTGCAGAGTTTTATAACTGTTTAATGGTTTAAGCAAGGATAATGAGATAAACTTAACAGATTCTTAGTGTGAATTCCCTTGGATTCACTTGTCGGTAAAGACAGGCAGAGGAGAGTTAAAACATATAGAAACAGTATGCTTCAAAAGCATTGATGATATGTCTTTTCATTTCTGTAGAGTTGTATGTGACTGTTGATAGTGTGTACTGCCCTGGTGGCACAGTGGCTAAAAGCTCGCTTGCTAACCAAAAGATTGGTGGTTCAAATCCACCAGCTGCTCCTTAGAAATCCCATGGGCAGCTCTACTCTGTTCTATAGGGTTGCTATGAGTCGGAATCAACTTGCTGGCAGTGAGTTTGGGTTTTTTGTTTTTTTGGTATGTTCCCATTTATATATGAGTTAAAAGTTAGAAGAACCAAAAAGATAGTGTTACTGCCATGGCTACTGACTTACGGGAACCAAGATAAATTGTCAAGTGAAGAATGGTGCAGAGAAACATGTGGGTAGAGTGTGACCTAATCTCCAGAAAAGCAAACAAACCATAAAGCTACGTGTGTACCTGTGACTATGCATATGTGTTCCAGCAAGCAGGAATGTGTGAAGAGGTACACATGTGTCTTTGAACATGGACACCTTGGAGAAGCAGGTAAAATTTACACATGTGGGGATGACTCTTATTATAATTCTTATAAAAATCTGACTTGTTAAATGTGTTATAATAAGAATACAAGAGTTTTCAAAGTAAAAAAAATCATAGAAATATATATATGTATATATTTAAAACAGTTTTATTGGCTGTTATTTTATATAGGCAAAACACTGTCATCAATACTGGATTCAGAGACTTTCACCACTGGATGAAGAGCAAACTCAGAGACGGAACAAAAGTCTCAGCAAATTTCTTGCTTGTTCTTGGAGCTAATGACCTCTTCTGGTCTCTATACCTGGAAATGGCCAAAAAGAGTTCTGTCAGGATTAATGCAGTCACTGTTCAAACATCTACTGCATGTACATGTCTACGGGGTAAGGAAGAATGCTGGACACCATGTGTGATTCATTAAGTAACACGTAGACCATTAGACCGTTCTTTCTCTGATGTCCCACTACCACGTTCCTCCCCTTGTTGCTCTACTGGAAAACCCACGGTATACATTGTAGGCCTTTTTTCAGGACTCAACATAGAGGAAGTTAACTGGAAAGATACATCTTTTAAAGATAAAGAAGATTTTGTCCACAAGGTCTTTAGACAGGTGGACCTCCCAGGCAACCTCTGCATGGGATGGGAATGCAAGACCCCTCTCACTCAGTATCTCTGAGCATTTCAGTCTTTCTGTTTCATTATCAGGAGACTGCAGAATTTACCCACTTCAGAACCCTTGCTGCCATCAACCCCAACCATTCCCTTATAGGATCCCTCACTTCCACTCTGAGAAATAAAAGTAGGAGAGCCTGCAGGTGGAGGTGCCTGGCCTGGAGGCCCTATCTATTCTTCCTTACCCCTGAGGGCTTCCCTGTGCCAACTGGGGTTTCATTTCCCAGGGTGGACATACCTCTGGCACCTCCAGGGCTTCCCAGGCCCTGGAACTTGATATCGAGGATGGGACTTGGGCTTTTCTGGGCCTGTGGAGCCTGGGCCTCAAGCTGCCCCTTCCTACCCTCAACCTTTGGTTATCTGTACTCTGGCTGTCTTTACCAGGTTTAGGAGGCCTTGCCTTCTCTTTTGCTCCTTTCATCTCAGTCAGGCTTTTCTCTTCCAGTTCTCTGATCTCGGGGCAGTTCAGGCTAGACCATAGAAAAGAGAAAGACGAAACAAGTGTCATTGATTATGTGTGAAGACTGCTGGGAAAGGAATTGACTGTCATTGGTTTAGAGATTTATGCCCACTGCTCACCTGCAGGCAGGTTTCCCCACAGCCTACTGTCTCTCTGGTTCCTTCTGCCACAAAGAACGTGGTAATGCCCCCTTCACCGTCACACTTCCCTTAGAGCTGTCTTTACAGAGGCTCCCTCTCAGTCTCCCAAGTCCCACTGAAATCCCATTTGACTTTCCCTACTAATGCTGTGCTCATCCTCAAGGCCTCAAGAGCTCACCATCCAGATGAGGCCTGTTCTTTCCTCTCCAAGAGAGAGCCTCTGAGCAGACCTGGTGTCTATGGTCAGCTGTCCTGAGGCTTCTTCCATCCAGTTCCCCCTCCGGCTGGAGCTCTCCATGCAGTTAAGGGGATGGAGTGGGGTGGGGAGGAAGGCACATGTGAGGATTTTACAGGTGCAGTGGGTGAAAGGAGCCTGAAAGGACGTCTTTCCAGAAGGGCCCACATTTTGAGGCCATGTCTGTACCCTCTGTAGCCAGGTCTCCCACATCTGCAGCAGCACCAGTAGGTGCTGTAGTCTCTCCAGCCCCTGTCTCTGCTCCTCTAGATGCTCCTGGAGGTGCCCGGCTCTTCTTGCCAGGACTCCAGGATGCTGACCGAGGCTTAGGTATTGTGTAGACTGGAAGCAGAGCAGATGGGGCTGTCTTTGAGAACTTGGCCTCAAGACTGGGGGCATCTTGCCCACGGAGGCATGGGATGTTTTGGTCTGCCGGACCACGGCTACCCCCTTAACTGTACACACTTGGGTGAAATACACATACTTGACTCATTGCTTCTCTGGAGTAGCTTGATGAGTGAGATATCTGTTCAGAGGAAGCTGAGGAAGACCTCTCTGATTCTTAAGGAGTCTTCCTGGACCTGAAGCTTACGTTTTTTGCTTCCGATATTCTAGCTTGAGTGGCACTTTCCTCTTGGGTTGAGACTTCTGATAATAAAGAGTTAACTTACATGAACCCTCTGGGCACTGGGTCCTCAACTCTGATCCAAGACCCTGGTTTCAGGTGTCCCTGGGAGCCTCTCCATCATCACTGTCCTCCACCTCTGCAGGACCTGTGGGTTCTTCCTTTTTCCCTGGGGACCTTCCATCTTTGGGGAACATCACTGTGGGAGACCAAGTCTCCTCTGGGAAATCTTTTGTGATATTAGCACTTCATAACAGAAGTCTATAGTCTTTCAAAGGACTATAATACACTGATAATTTCTATTGCAAAGAGAGGGTCTCCACATTAATTTTTTTGGCATTTGTTGCATGCCAAATGAAATTGTTCCTTTGGAACTTGAAAATGACCTCATTTGCCTGAACTTTCATAATCACACATGACTTTTCTGAGAGACATTTTCTATGAAAGTGATTTTCATAACAGATTTAGAGTGTAAACAGTGAAACAGGAGAAATTGTCATCACTTTTTAAACTCTTTTCAGCCTTCTTTTAAGGGAAGGGTATTTATAGGAGGAAGCATACTTAGAATAATTTGTATTTTATATATATATAAAGCTTCTCCTTGTATCCTTAACCAACCCAGGGTAGAAGGTTAAAATTGCCCTTTTCTGAACAGAAGGCCCTTACCATGTTGCTATGAGAAGCACTCCTTCAGGGTGACACAGAAACAGATGTCCATTTCTGAGAGTTTTGATGCCACAAACCTCAGGTGGGCAACATACAAGAACCTCACCTGAGTGTGGCTGGGTGTGCTGTAATGTCAGCCTAACGGTCTGTGCACATTTCTGAATATGAAGGAAGGATTGGTGAGTTAACGAAGAAATGAATGGAAGCAGTTTGGGAGGGGAGTGAAAGCTCCAGGGACAGACAGAAGATGGGATGGGGGACTTGTCAAGAGGGTGTCAGAAAACCAGGAAGGAGCAGGAAGCACGGCCAGGGGAGGGCAGCATAGGCTAGGGGGCAGCAGAGATAATGGTAGTGGGGAGAGCAACAAAACTGGCCTGTGATACAGTGGGAAATTAGTAATCCTAGATGAAGCTCAGGTTAAGTCAAGTAGGAATGTAAAAAATTCTATCCTGTAGCTATCTTTGCTGTGAGGGATTTAGGTCCTTGGGGAGAGATGGCGAGGAGACATAGGAGGAAAAGGTGCGTTCCTGGTCTAGGGAAGGAGTCTGAAAGACCTTCTTCTGCCCTAACAGGCTGGGGCTGCATGGTTCACAATGATGTGAGCCCTGTTCTTCTTCACACCACCCACTCCTAGAACCTCCTGAAAATTTTCTTAGTTCTCCACATAGTATGTTCATTCCATCTCATTAGAAAATATAATAATGCAATACACTTTTCCCTCACCACCCTTTCCTCAGTCCTACATTCTCTGTCCCAGTTGTACACTGGCTTCCTTCCTTTCCATCAGGTTTAAAGGCCAGAACAATTGAGTATTATTTCTGCACTTATTCCAGAAATTTCTCAGAATCCTAAGTTTGATCATTAATTTATTCCTGCATTTCCTATTGACATTACAAACTTTGGTTAATTATCTACTAAATGACAGGAAATGCTTTCTTAGGTCAATCCTCCTTATGACCCTATCTGTTCACCTCAAATCCTTCATCTTGTCCTGTCATAGCTCTGATTTCTCTGGAAATCAGATCCCCTAGTTCCCTAGCTCTCATCCATCTGGGAGATTTTTTCCTCCCACCCTTATTTAGAGTCTTAGAGAAAGGCCTCTTCTTCGTTTATCACTGATTCATCCTGTCTGGGTGAAGACATCCCAAAATAACGGTATTCTGAAGGATCTCTATCCCTCCTCCCAGTTACTGATGATATCTGAATCTTTCATGACTTGGAGACTCTGATGTAGTCCTGAATTTCCTGGATTTGCTATCTAAAGACACTATCCTGCAGGAGACCTCAGATCGGCACCCTCTCCAAAGAGCAGTTGACATCTGAGCGAGCACCAAGACTTCCATAGCCCTTGTGTGACATCATTGTTGACACTGCTCGATTCTATGGGCCCAGTTTGAAGCGAAGCTGGGCAGCAAGAAAAATATGGCAACTGTTGAAGTAGGGGCTTGGGGGCTGGGAGGAGGGAGATTATATATTAAAAATAAATTAAAACTTCTCTCTGCACTCAAAGAGGTTACCATCCCTTGGGAGGGAGAGAGAGCATACAGGGAATGAAAATAGTGTGATAGGCAGTTGCTTCCACCAAATCCTCTCATTTAACTCAGTTTGAATCGTCTCTCCAGCCCTGGTCATACAACATCCACTCTACACCCTTTTCAGGTCTCCTTAGCCTCTGAGGCTTCACACAGGCTCTTCACTCTGACTAGAAGATGTTGTCCCCCTTCTCATCTCCTGGCCTACTCTCCCTGGTGAAGTGTGTGGTGAAGAGAACTGACCCTGTTGGAACAGGTTAGGCTTATGGCCTCACCAAAAAGCCCTAAGACTCAGGACTTTTATGCAGCCAGAATAGGAGGTTTAGGAGTTGACTTGGGAAAGCCCATGACCTCTGCTTCTTCCAGACTCTATTTTTGTTTTGGATGCCATTTAGAAAAAGATCCTGGAAATGGGGAGATCTATTATGGAAGAAATTAGGAAAGTTGGGGAGGTGATGAGAGAGGTGCTGACTTCTCGGTAGAAAATAGAAATTTCAACACGAAGATGCTAGGGGCTCGTTTTGTGTGACTCCCAACTGTATAGGAGGGAGGACTGGTTGGAAAACAGAACAAAAGACGATCTGTGCCTGTTGACAAATGCACCAGTGGCTTCACTCTGTCTCCTCAGAATGTTCTCATCAAGCCATCCCTCACCTTGTACTGAAGCCTCTAGAGAATTCTTGGGGTTTCCTGCTTTCTGGGCCTTTGTCATCCCTTAACTATCCAACCATATTCCCAACTTGGCTCAGGCATCACTTCCTAGTTGAGATCTTCCCTGACCCTTTTCCTGGTAAATTTGTCCACTTCTTGCTCTGTACACCTTTGTATTCAAGATACCCTTTACCACCACATAAAACACAATTACATTTACTTGCCACAGATGATTTTAGGAAGGTCTACACATTCTCCCTCTCTCTGTGTCCATGCCTTCTGTGAGACTCTGGAGCGCCTTTCCTCAGCAGCAGGAGTCTTTCTGCACCCTCAGTTGAGGCTGACCTTACGGTTGCTTTGGCCATCAAGATAGTAGTGAACCAGATACAAGGTGAGAGTTGAAAGGACTTTGCATTCAGACTTGCCCTTTTGTTGCTCTTAAAGCCTGAGAACCCATGGGAACGGACCCAGGCCAGCCTGCTGGATGATGAGAGGCCATTGGAGAGAGGATCCAGCAGTTTCACTGAGTTGATTTTAGATGAAATGGCTCCTAGCTGACCTGGAAGCGAATTGTAGACACATGAGGAAGGCCTGCTGTGAGTCACTGTGCTTGGCCCAGATAGGAAGATCCCCAAATTGACAACCAGAATAACTCTGAGCTTAGTAAGTGGTTGTTCTTTTAAGTGCTACATTTTGGGGTCATTTGTTACACAGCAATACACAACTGATACAACTGTTAACTTGGCTCTTTCTCTGATCAGGCAATGAGGGACCTTCTCTGAGTTATCTTATCATCAAGAGTACATGGCATAGGGTCTGACATGTAGTCAGTATACAGTAAATCTTTGTTGACTTAGTGGATAAATGAATAATATGAATCATAAGTGTGAATCTGCATAAAATCCTGTGTGAAAAAAGCATGATATTTCTTTAAATAAACTGAATTCCAGCTCAGAGCAGCCTGCTTACAAAATTGGGGGGCGGGGGGGGGACGGGGTGGTGGATTTTCACCTTACTTATTTTTAGGTTTCCTCCTCATCCAGATATGCAATAATTCCTGGGGTCTAATGAAGGACCAAGGTTTGGAGACAGGCTTCAAAACACCCATTGCCCCAGCCTACGTGGGTGATTTCTCTAGAAGTATTGGCTCTGCTCCTTCCATTCCTAGCTGGAGCAGGAGAACCTTGGCAGGGCTGCGAACACCATGATGGGGTTTGTGTACCTATGTGCCTGCATTATCCTTTGAGGTGCTGCCGTCTACCCCAGGGCACTGTCAAGAAGCAGGGCCAACCCCTTTCCTATTTCTAGGCTCTGCTATCCAACTCTCACTCCTCCCCTGGGCTTCAGTTCACACAGTGTGATTACTCCAGTGAGCTGAGGCTTTTACAACAGGCTCTTCAGGGTCTCAAAGTTTCAGAGGTTCAACCCTGTGAGTCCAACTACCTCCTTGAAATAAGATAGGGAAGGAAGAAAAATATAGGAAAATTTTATTTTGAATTTAATGTTTCAATAAATTTTCTTGCCATGTGTTTTGAAAGCATCCTGCCTAAAATTTCCCCCTGTTCTCTTACAATTTGCAAGACAGTGAAAAGGGAATGTTTGATTGTGTCATAATCTGCAGAGGATGTCAAGCACACATGGGGTCCATTCCTCCCGATGCTCACACTAGAGCACCCCACCCACTCGGAAATTTCTGCAAGTATTTCGGAGTCCCTCACACGTCCACAATGAACAGCTTTCAAATTCTCCTAAGCAGGAATTATTACTGTCACAGCCTGTGACCCAATAAGCAAGGTTATGCATGGGTCCAGTTGTGCCTTCCCACTAATCTACAGTGCACCATTTCACCTGTCAACCACCACATCAAAGACATAGTGAAACCCATGTGAAATTGCTCGCCGTACATTGTTGCTGTTGTGTTGTTGTTGTTAGGTGGGTCTAATCAGTTCCAGCTCATACTGACCTTATGGACCACAGATGGAAACACTGCCCAGTCCTGCCCATCCTCACAGTTGTCACCATGTTGGAGACCACTGTTGTAGTCACTGTGTTAATCCTTCTCATTGAGGAACTTCCTCTTTTTTGCTGAGCTTCTACTTTATCAAGCACGATGTCTTTCTCCAGGGGCTGGTTCCTCCTGATAACATGTCCAAAGTACGTGAGACAGAGCCTTACCATCCTCGCTTCTAAGGAGCACTGTGGTCATACTTCTTCCAAAACAGATTTGTTTCTACTTCTGGTAGAATTCAATATTTTTTTGCCAACACCATAATTCGAAGGTGTCAGTACTTCTTCGGCCTTCCTTATTTATTGTCCCAGCTTTTGCATGCATGTAAAAAAAAAAAAAAATGCATATAAGGCGATGGAAAATACCATGGCTTGGGTCAGGCCCACCTTAGACCTCAGAGTGTCATCTTTGCTTTTGAACACTTTAAAGAACTCTTTTGCAGCCAATCTGCCCAATACAATAAGACATTTGATTTTTTTGACAGCTGCTTTCCTGGGTGTTGATTGTGGATCCAAGCAAAATGAAATCCTCTACAACTTCAGTCTTCTCTCTGTTTATCATGATGCTGCTTATTGGTTCAGTTTTGATGATTTTTGTTTTCTCTATTTTCACCATACTTATTCAATCTGTACGCTGACCAAGTAACCTGAGAAGCCAGACTGTATAGAAGAATTTGGCATCAGGATTAGAGGAAGACTCATTAACAATCTGTGATATGCAGATGACAAGACGATGCTTACTGAAAGTGAAGAGGACTTGAAGCACTTAGTGATAAAGATCAAAAACCACAGCCTTCATTATAGACTACACCTCAACATAAAGAAAACAGAAATCCTCACAACCAGACCACTAAGAAACGTCATGATAAAAGGAGAAAATATTGAACTTGTCAAGGATTTCATTTTACTTGGAGAGACAATCAAAGCAGCAGTCAAGAAATCAAATGACGTGTTACTTTAGGCAAATCTGCTGCAAAAGACTTCCTTAAAGTGTTAAAAAGCAAAGATGTCACTTTAAGGACTACGGAGTGCCTGATCCAAGCCATGGTGTTCTCAACTGCCTTATATGTGTGTGAAAGCTGGACAAGGAGTAAGGAAGACCAAAGAAGAGTTGGTGCCTTTGAATAATGGTTTTAGTGAAGAATATTTAATGTACCGTTGACTGCCAAAAGGAGAAAAAAATCTGTCTTGGAAGAAGTACAGCAAGAATGTCCTACTGAGCAGTTACATCTCTCTTATAGGGTTGCTGTAAGTTGGAATCAACTCAATAACAATGGGTTTCATTTGGTTTAAGTGGCGTTCAAGGCAAAAATGTTTTATATAAATATCACCAAATACATTTCCTAAATATAAATTGATAATTTATATTTAGGAAATGTATAAATTTTGTTGCATTTTTGATTTTATAAGAAAATAAAATTTATAACTCTTCAGGGTTATACTTTATCTATATTAATGGGGTGCCAATTATACTTTCTGAGCATTCTTTTTAGTTTATATGATTTTTCAGTTGAGTCTAATAGTGTTTCAGGATGATTATATCATACATAAATACCATTCGTTTTTGCTAGCTTTTCAAAGGTAAGATATTTTTGGTTCCAGTGTTGATATCCAGATCTACGATTTCCAAGAAAAATGTTGAGTATTGGATCCTTAATGTTTGATTCTAACATTGATGGAAAACATTAACAGTGTTTTATTTTCCATTTAAAATATGTATGCATTTTATCATATTACAGATTTTTTTCTGCCTCTTCTAGACTATTAAAAAAAATTAGTATGTTTGTATTTAGTGTTCTATGGGAATTTGTATTATTTTTTACCAAAAATGTTTCTCCTCCACTGATGTGATGTTGGGGTTTTTCTCTAATTTGGAGTATTCATTGACTTCTCTCTTTCTCTAACATCTTATATACAACACTTTCTGTTGGTTGTATCTTCAGAATAGATTCCATATCTGCCCACTTCTAAATTACTCCCTTGCCAACACCCTGGGCCTGGCTGCCATTACAGCTTGCTCAGACACTGTAAGGGCCTCCTAACTGCTCTCCCAACTTTCAATTTTTCCCTCTAGAGTCTAATCAGACAACAACCAGGGAGAAGTTCTTAAAACATTACTCAGGTGACATGTCTCTCTGATCAAATCTTTTCAAAGATTTTAAATAAATCCAAGTCCTTTAGGCTGCCATGATAATCTTTTGGACATATCTCTCACCTCACTACAGAGCACCCCTCTCTCCCTTGATTTCTGCTGTGCATCCTCCTTGTTTTGTTTCATTGCCTCCAGGCCTTTGGACTGGGGTTGGTTCTCTCTCCTAGTATTTTTTTTTTGTTTTTTTTTTGCATATTTTCCTGTTGGTTGTCTCTCCCCTTTCATTCAGATCTCTGCTCAGATATCACTCTTAAGAAAGGACTTTGCTGACCAACTAATTTAACCTATAAATTAACATGCCACTTCAATGCCTTGCTCATTTTGTAAGCATTAGCATTACTTTGAGTTTTACTGTATCTCTATTTGTATATGCATTTTTGTGTATTTCTACATTGGAATGTAAGTTTCTGATGGGTAGAGAATTTGTCTGATGGTTTACTTCCATTTCTATGGGACCTGAAACAGCAGTTGACAAACAATATGCACTTACTTAATATTTTTTAATGAATGGATGATTGTACTGGTCCTATTGTAGGACCATCTTAGGAATTTTGTAATTACAAATATATGTTTAAAATACAGTATCTTTTTATCTACTGATAGCACACATTTTCTGGGATTTTATTTATGGTGTTAAATAATATGCATAAGTGAGACTTGTCCAACTTTATATTTTTGTTCTCTTTGTTATCAAATGTTTCAGTGATAATGCCATAAATATTCATGATATATTGATAACAATTAAGTAGCAACTACAATATACCAAGCAGTGTTCTACACATTTTGTTTACAATAAGTCACTTAACTTTCACAGGGAGTCCCTAGTTGCACGAATTATTAAGCTCTTTGCTGTTAACCAAAATATTTGTGGTTTCAATCTGCCCAGAGGCACCTCAGAAGAAAGATCTAGTTATCTACCTCCAAAAGGTCACAGCAATTGAAAGCCCTACAGAGTACAGTTCTGCTCTGACACACATGGGTTTGCCATAAGATGAAATCAGTTGGATGGCAACTAGTTAATCCTCACAACGTCAAGACCTATTACTTCTATTGAATCTGTTACTGTTATTACTGCCATTGTACAGATGACAAAGTCGAGGCTCAGAGAGGTTAAGTAACTTGTTCTTGGTCATGCAACTAGAATTTGTATGATTATTATTAATCACACGGTTTTGTTCTATTTTATATTCTCCATTGTCTAAACAGAAGCATCGCAAAAGGGGGGCAGAGGAGGGCACGTGCGCCAGGGTCCAAGTCCAAGGGTGCAGCAGACAAGGTACAGAATGCTTTCAGGCGCCGCAAATATGAAAGCCAGACAAGAGGGGGAGACATTTCTGCTGACTCATCAACATCTATTCGTCTTGAAATTTGGGATAGGGAAAGGCTGAACTTAGAGATTGCCCCTGGAAATGCCTTACCCTCACTATGCCCTGTGTCTGAAATATATTACAAAGTATAAGAATTGCAAGTTTCTTGATATTTTGATAAAAGTAACATAAAAATTATATGACAGTGATTTGCTTTGGATTTTACTAGTTCAGTAGCTTTCTAGTTTAGGTATTTTCTATTCAGTATTTTTTTGGTATTTTATTGATTATATTTTGTTAATGTATATCTGTGAACAGACTTACACGCGTGTATATGAACGCACACATGCATGCACACACTCCTACACTCGTGAACACACATATCCACTGAAGGATTTCATGGATAAAATTATAATATTGACATGAAGGTAGACCTCAATAATTCTTGAGATATAGAAAGTTAATGGTTAAGAAGACCAAATTCCACCAATACTGTTTATATATTCTATGCAAATCTAATAAAAATCACAACAAAATTTGTAAAGAAAATGACAAACTAATTCTAAAACTTACGTAGGTATGTAAAGGCCCAATAGTAGCTAGAGTAGTACTAAAAAATAAGTAACAGCCCCTACCAGATACCTGACATTTTGTAATAAATGAACAGTGCTGTGTCCTTACTTAAATAAACAGACTTCTCATTTGACTAAATCTAGTTTATGTCATTGTTTAATTTCTATCTCTATGCTTACAACTACCAAATTTATATCTTCAAATAGAATCTCTTCCCTGAAATCCATGGTTGAATATCAACTTCCAAGTTAATATCTCCATGAGGATGTATATTAAGTATTCAAAATTGACTTATTTGAAGTTTAAAGGTTGATTAGGCTCTCCAAGATATTTTCCTGCTCAATCTTCATCCTATCAATAAATGATGCCTTTATTCAACCAAAGCTTTAGTAGCATCCCTGACTCCACTGTTCTCTCAAAGAATGCATTGTTCAGCATTTGCTCATTGTCTTCAGGATTTTGCTACTTTTGCTATTTTCCATACTTGATGGTTCAAGTCATCATACTTACTCACCTGTACTTTTGTAATATCTATCTAAATGGTCTTACTGTGCCCATCTTTGTACCATAAAGCACATGGAATAATCCATTTAAAGTATGTTAGATTTTATTACGGTTCTATTCAATTTTACAAAAACCTGAGTTGAATGGAAAGCTTTTAAAACTAAACTCAAGGCCCAACTCCACCTGGCCTCCATTATTGTATGCTCCTCAATTCCTATTACATCACTGGGCTCTTTCATTGTATTACAGCTATATTTTGCTGAGGTTTCTTCTATTTTACGGCTTTAGCCAGTTCATTTGCTTTGAGCAGTCTGCTTCTAGAAATGATAGAGAGACTTCATCCCTGAACCAGTTACTATCTTGTCCTTTTACCCTACTTTTTAAATTTTTCTTCAGATAGCAAGGCACCATCTAACTATATATATGTAATTATGTGTATCTATTTCTGTCTATCTACTACTAGAAAAAGAATTGATGCATGCAAACTCCAGCGTTGATGAAGAATGTTGAATATACCATAGACTCCCAATAGAATGAATGTTTACTCATTCAGTCGTAGAAGAAATACAACCAAAATGTACCTTAGAAATTAGGATGGTGTCTTAGTCATCTAATGCTGCTATATCAGAAATACCACAGGAGGATGGCTTTAACAAAGAAAAATTTATTCTCTCACTGTCTAGTAGGCTACAAGTCCAAATTCAGTCGTCAGCTCCAGGGGAAGGCTTTCTCTCTCTGTCTGCTCTGGAGGAATGCCCTTGTCATCAATCTTCCCTTGGTCTGGGAGCATCTCAGTGCAGGAATCTCAGACCCAAAGGACATGCTCTGCTCCAGCACTCCTTTCTTGGTGGTATGAGGCCCCCATGTCTCTCTTCTCACTTCTCTCTTTTGTATCTCAAAAGAGATTCACTTAAGACACTACCTGATCTTATACATTTCATCAACATAACTTCTGCTAATCCATCTTATTACATCATAGTGATAGGGTGTACAACACTTAGCGAAACCACATCAGATCGTAAAATGATAGGCAATCATAGAATCACACAAGGTAATCATGACCTAGGCAAGTTGACAGATATTTTGGGGGAGGGACACAATTCAATCCATGACAGATGGTGAGACTTCAAATTGCTTACTTTGAACATGTCATCAGGAAAAACCAATTGCTAGAAAAAGGTACCATGTTTGGTAAAGTAGAGAGCCAACCAAAATGGGGGAAACCCTCAGTGAGACGGATTAACCCAATAGCTGCAACAATGGACTCAAAATACCAAAGATCATGAAGATGTTACAGGACATGGCAATCTTTCATTTTATGATGCATAAAGTCACCATAACTCGGAACCAACTTGATGGCAGCTAACAACAACTAGAATGCATATACTTTGACATCCTGCTTTGGTATCTGAAAAAAATATTTGTGTTCAGAAAGTATTTCTTGGATGAGTGAATGCAACTTGTGTAGATTAGATTATTAGTCACCAAATATTGACATTATTCCCCTGCTTGCCCCCACCCCCCCAGACCTACACTGTCTCCATGGGAGGAGTATATTTCCTGACCCATTGACACTAGTCTTGGCCATGTTACTTGGTTAATGGAATGTGGATATGAGTGTGAGTGTGGTGTTTCCCAGCCTAGTCTGTAAGAGACTTCTCCTCTGAAAGCTTGAAGTTCTACCATGAGATGAACTTGCCTCAAGTGTCTGCTGTCCCTTCAACTTGTCCAAGGAAATTAAGAGATGCATGGAAACAACCTGAACTCAAAACCTAGCTGATCTGTAGAGTTGCATGAAAAACTTTTTATTACGTGTCACTAAGATTTTGTGGTTGTCTTTTATGCATCATTATTGTAGTAAAATTCTGACTAATATCCCAACCCAGTGCCTTCGAGTCGATTCCATGACTAATATAGGAACATGATATGGAAGCCAAATACAGACCTAATGGTATATGAAGTATATGATTAATTCACTATACCTAGAAACAAGGGAGAGGGTTATCCTTGGTGCATCCTGAGTAGCGGGGTATTTCTCATCTCTTTCACGTCAGGATTTGCCATATGACTTGCTGGGCAAATGGAATATGAATGAAGTGAAAGATTCCACATTCAAACAGAAGAATTAAGTGCCATTTACCTGGTTCCATCCATATTCCTATGCATTTGCCATGATAGTGGCTAACATAAGAGCTGCTAACCAGAAATGAAATTAGAAAAGATGATAATACAGAGCAGATTTGCACTTGACTCACACCCAAGAGGTATTATAAATGAGAAATATCCCCACATTTTAAGTCAATGAAACTTGTGGATTGTCAATCAACTAGGATAGAGTTCAAGCCCAGTTCTAAGGATATAACCTAACCATTTCACCAATAACAGTAATCCCATTTGTCGTGATTATTTCTGGAGCATGAATTAAACCAGATGTTGTCTAATTAGGTCAATTGTTTATTTATTCTAGAAGGGGTTCATGCACCTGTAATTATTATACAAGTTTGAACTCAGGTTTTTTTTTTTTTTTTAACCCAGTTAACACAAATTTTAACTGATTTAGTGATAATGCAAAAAAAGTGCTTTTGCTGATGATAATGGTGATGATACACACCCGTCCCAACCCATATGTATTTTATATAATTAATACTGACAGAAGCTTGGGTGAAACTTTGACTTGCTCTACAAACATGACTAGAAACCAGTGAGATATCACAGGTGTCTCCTATGAACAATAGGCATATTGGTTTTTACAGAGCCTAAACCAAAGATGTCTCTATAATAGCTGACTTGAATATCATATTTTTAATACCATTAGGTGACCATTAATATATATATATTTTTATTAACTTTTATTGAGCTTCAAGTGAACGTTTACAAATCAAGTCAGTCTGTCACATATAAGTTTACATACATCTTACTCCGTACTCCCACTTGCTCTCCCCCTAATGAGTCAGTCCTTCCAGTCTCTCCTTTCGTGACAATTTTGCCAGCTTCCCTCTCTCTCTATCCTCCCATCTCCCCTCCAGACATGAGATGCCAACACAATCTCAAGTGTCCACCTGATATAATTAGCTCACTCTTCATCAGCATCTCTCTCCCCCTCACTGTCCAGTTCCTTTCATGTCTGATGAGTTGTCTTCGGGGATGGTTCCTGTCCTGTGCCAACAGAAGGTCTGGGGACCATGGCCACCAGGATTCCTCTAGTCTCAGTCAGACCATTAAGTATGGTCTTTTTATGAGAATTTGGGGTCTGCATCCCACTGATCTCCTGCTCCCTCAGGGGTTCTCTGTTGTGCTCCCTGTCAGGGCAGTCATCTATTGTGGCCGGGCACCAACTAATTCTTCTGGTCTCAGGATGATGTAGGTCTCTAGTTCATGTGGCCCTTTCTGTCTCTTGGGCTCTTAGTTGTCGTGTGACCTTGGTGTTCTTCATTCTCCTTTGCTCCAGGTGGGTTGAGACCAATTGATGCATCTTAGATGGCTGCTTGTTAGCATTTAAGTCCCCAGACGCCACATTTCAAAGTGGGATGCAGAATGTTTTCATAATAGAATTATTTTGCCTATTGACTTAGAAGTCCCCTTAAACCATGGTCCCCAAGCCCCCGCCCTTGCTCTGCTGACCTTTGAAGCATTCATTTTATCCCAGAAACTTCTTTGCTTTTGGTCCAGTCCAATTGAGCTGACCTTGCATGTATTGAGTGTTGTCATTCCCTTCACCTAAAGCAGTTCTTAACTACTAATTAATCAGTAAAAAAAACCTCTCCCTCCCTCCCTCCCCCCCCCCGTGAAATATTTCATAGTTTGGAGGAATCTGGAGGGCATTATGTTGAGTGAAATTAGTCAGTTGCAAAAGGACAAATATTGTATGAGACCACTATTATAAGAACTCAAGAAATAGTTTAAACAGGGAAGAAAGTATTCTTTGATGGTTATGAGGGTGGGGAGAAAGGGAGGGAGAAGGATATTCGCAAATTTAGATAGTAGACAAGAACTATTTTAGGTGAAGGGAAAGACAACATACAATAAAGGAGAGGTCAGCATAAATGGACTAAATGAAAGGCAGTTTCCTGAATAAACCAAATGCTCCAAAGGCCAGAGTAGCAGGGGCAGCAGTTGGGGGACCATGTTTTCAGAGGACATCTAGGTCAACTGACATAATAAAATCTATTAAGAAAACATTCTGCATCCCACTTTGGTGAGTGGCGTCTGCAGTCTTAAAAACACTATCAAGCGGCCATCTAAGATGCATCAATTGGTCTCAACCCACCTGGAACAAAGGAGAATGAAGAACACCAAAGATACAAGGTAATTATGAGTCCAAAAGGCAGAAATGGCCACGTAAATGCAAGACTACATCAGCCTGAGACCGGAAGAACTAGATGGTGCCCATCTACAACCGAAGACTGCCCCGACAGGGAATGAAACAGAGTATCCCTGACGGAGCACGAGAACAGTGAGATGCAGACCTCAAAGTCCCATAAAAAAATCAGACTTAATGATCTGACTGAGACTAGAGGAACCCTGGAGGTCATGGTCCCCAGACCTTCTGTTGGCCCAAGACTGGAACCATTCCCAAAGCCAACTCTTCAGACAGGGATTGGACTGGATTATAGGATAGAAAAAATAGTGGTGAGGAGTGAGCTTCTGGTCTCAAGTGGACACATGAGACTATGTGGGCAGCTCCCGTTTGGAGGGGAGATGAGAAGGCAGAGGGGGACAGAAAGTGGCTGACTGGACACGGGGAATACAGCATTGAGAGGAGTGTGCTGTCTCATTGGTGGGAGAGGAACTAGGAGTACATAGCAAGCTGTATACAAATTTTTGTATGAGAGACTGACTTGATTTGTAAAGTTTCACTTAAAGCACACACACAAAAGATGGAAAGAATACACAGAGTCACAGTACCAAAAGAAATGGTCAACTTTCAGTCGTTTCATGAGGTGGCACATGATGAAGAACTGGTAGTAGTGAAGCAAGAAGTCCAAGCTACACTGAAGACACTGGCGAAAAACAAGGCTCCAGGAGCTGACAGAATACCCACTGAGTTGGTTCAACAAACAGATGCAGCACTGTAGATGCTCACTCCACTATGCAAAGAAATTTGGAAGCTAGCTACCTGGCCAACAGACTGCAGGAGACGCACGTTTGTGTCCATTCCAAAGAAAAGCGATCCAACAGAATGTGGAAGTTATCAAATGTAAATCATAGTATTAGTAAATATGGTAAACAAACAAACAAAGAAACTCTATCTATTCTACACTGAATATGACATGCTATCCCCAGGAGATCTAGTGAGTTTATGATGTTGTTGTTAGGTGCTGTTGGGCCGTTCCAACACATAGCGACCCTGTGTACAACAGAACGAAACAGTGCCCAGCCCTGGGCCTTTCTCATTGCTATGTCTGAGCCCACTGTTGCAGCCACCGTCTCAATCTGTCTCATTGAGGATCTTTGTCTTTTTCACTGACCCTCTACTTTACCAAGCACGATGTCTTTTTCCAGGGACTGATTCCTCCTGATAATATGTCCAGAGGACGTGAGACCAAGTCTTGCCACCCACCTTTCTAAGGAGCATTCTGGCTGTACTTCTTCCCAGACAGGTGTGTTCATTCTTCTAGCAGTCCATGGTATATTCATTATTCTTCACCAACAACATAATTCAAGTTTCAGTTCTTTTGTCTTCCTTATTCATTGTCCAGCTTTAGCATGCATATGAGGCGATTGAAAATATCATGGCTTGGTTCAGGCACACCTTAGTCCTCAAAGTGACATCTTCAATTTTTAACACTTTAAAGAGGTCTTTTGTAGCAGATTTGTCCAATAAAATATGTCATTTGATTTCTTGATGGCTGCTTCCATGGGTGTTGATTGTGGATCCAAGTAAAATGAAATCCTTGACAACTTCAGTATTTTCTCTGTTTATTGTTCCAGTTGTGAGGACTTTTGTTTTCTTTATGTTGAAGTGTAATCCATACTGAAGGCTGAAGTCTTTGATCCTCATCAGCAAGCGCTTCAAGTCTTCTTCATTTTCAGTAAGCAAGGTTGTGTCATCTGCATGTCTAGGCTGTTAATGAGTCTTCCTCTAATCCTGATGCCCCTTCTTTTCATATAATACAGCTTCTTGGACTGTATGGATTATATGTTTTTTTAAAGACACTGAGTTTTTGGTAATTTACTATGGCAGCCCTAGAAAATGAATACAGAGCCCTTCACCAAGGACAAGTCAAGTTAGCACCAAAAATGCTCCTGTAAGGGTAGCCACGTAACATGAGACATGGCAGTTTTAAAAAGTATGAAGTAAAACTCTCAGCTTTGACAGACAAAGAGCTCCTCTAAGACTAAATTCACTGCTGTTGAGTCGATTCTATCTCATAGCGACCCTAAAGGACAGAGTAGAATTGACCCACAGGGCTTCCAAGGAGTGGCTGGTAGATTCGAACTGCCTGAATAAGTATTGTGAAAAAATACAACCCTGACACACAACTTTTCTGAGCTTAGTATTAAAACAAAACAAAGTCGCTATCGAGTGGATTCTGACTCATAGGGACCCTATAGGACAGAGTAGAGCTTCCCCACAGGGTTTCCAAGGAGCGACTGGTAGATTCAAACTGCAGACCTTTTGGTAGCACCCAAATGCATAATCATCGCACCACCAGTGGCTTTCAAATCAGCTATAGGCTGATGATCTCCAAATTCTTAGAACCTGGAAAACTACTCTACCTCAGAGTGGTATCCACAGCTGGGAACTGTTCTCCACACTTGGATGACCTCAGACATCCAAATCTAACATGTCCAGAAAAAATCTTTTGGTCATTTTCTCAAGTTTGTTCCTCCATGGTTTTCCACATGGTAGAGAATGGCTCTGGTGACCATGCTCTCATGGTAGCCTGAATTCTAGAAGTCACCTTTGATTCTCCATTCCCCTCATCCCATACGTCTGATCCACCAGCAATTCTTGGCAGCTCAAGCTCCAAAGTACACCTCAAGCCTGCCCACCGTTCCCACCTGCACTACCACCATCACTCCTCACCCTGACCACTGCAGAAGCATCCTGACTGGTCCTCTGTATTTGCTGTCTTCAAGTTATCCTGGGCTACAGTTAATTCCTGGGACACATTCTTTCTCAAGACCATTGAACAATAGAAGGAGAAGGGCATTTAGTTGTATGCTACCTCCTCTGCTTGAGCTTCATGCCCCTCAGAAATCACTTTTCACTGTCCACTCTATAATGTCTCTATTCCAATTTCCTGTCTTTGGCCGCACTGCTTTGATAGCGTGCATGCATGTGTGCTTCAGGGGTCATGTAGACAGCTGCTTGGAGGAATTTTTCTTAGTACAATCATGGTTGTGTGCCATCAAGAGATTCTGACTCATATCAACCCTGTACGACAGCTTAGAACTGCCTCACAAGGTTTCCTAGGTTGCAGTCTTTATGGCGCAGCCCTGCTGGCACCGTGGTTAAGAGCTCGGCTGCTAACCAAAGGGTGGACAGTTCGAATCCACCAGTTGGTTATTTGCAGAAAGACATGGCAGTCTGCTTCTGTAAAGACTTACAGTCTTAGAAACCCTATGGGGCAGTTCTGCTCTGCCCTATAGGGTCACTATGAGTTGGAATTGATTCAACAGCAACTGGTTTGGATTTTGTTTGGTTAGAATCTTTATGGGAGCCCATCTCCAGATCTTTTCAACCTCTGAGCTGGTGGGTTACAACGGCCCACCTTTCAGTTAGCCAAGCACTTAACCGTTGCACCTCCAATACTTAACTCTGCGCGGGAGAGGGCCCTCTCCTGACGTCTCCCGTCTCCTCACCCCGCACACCTTGGCGTTGTCCTTGCTTCTAGACCCCACCCTCCCCTCTGGAGGCCCAACCCCCCCACGCCCGCCCCACACCCGGGCCGCTGGGCGGGGCCGGCAGCCATGTTCCTCGCCGTCCAGCCAGTTACTCACAGAAGCGCTGGGACGGGCGGTGAGGGGCCCCGGCCCGATGGCGCTCCTTACAGCGGACGGTGTTCGTGCTGCTTTCTGTGCCGTGGTTTCTGAAAGGTAGGAAACTCCGGCAGCTGGGTGGAGGGACCCGCTCCCAGACTGAACAAGCCCGGCCCCTCGAAGGTGTGGAGGGAAGGCGCCAGGAGGGCGGGTCCCAGTGCCAGCATCCCGTGGGCTCCAGAGGTTGGGGAGTCCGGACGTTGGGTTAGCAGCTCGCATCGCCCCCTCCGGCGTACCCCGTCCCGAGTGATCCCCAGGGGCGGACGCGGCACGGGGGCAGGCGGACGCAGCCACTCTAGGGGCTGCGAGAGGGAGAGAGGGAGCCTCTGGCCCGGGAGACTCAGCTGGTCTGGGAATTTACATCCCCATGGATTTGCGGGGGGGGGGGGTCCAGCCGCGGGATCCAGCTGCGGAGTGCCCTCGGGCCTGGGGGCTTGAAGGGCTTGGGGAGAAAGGCTGTGTCCAGGGCTGCGCCAAGGTCCCTACTCTGCCCGGGGCGGGTTTGCGGGCCAAGCTGGGGGATGGGCGCCTGCCCCCCCCGCCCCCCACCTGCTCCCTGTGCCAGGGGGGAAACCAAGGCCCAGAGTTCGCCCGGGGGGGGGGTGAGATTCCAGACTGAGGGCGGGGCACTCGCCCCCATTCGTCCTCCCACCCCCACCAGACTCCGTAGGGTGCCAGGGACAGGGGAGAGAGGGATCCCCCGCCCAAGGCCATGCTGCCCCTTATTGTTTTGGGCGCTGTGCCTGGGAGGCTGAGGCACCCCGCGCCCGCGCCCGCGCCGGCTGGTCTACTCTCGGGGCTGGGGCGTCGGCGCGGCCCCGGCCCCACCTGGAAAGGAAGGGGTCCTCGGAATCTGTGGAGCAGCGTGGGGATCCTACTCCTTGTGGAAGCAGCAGCGATTCAGTGTCTGTTAACAGTGTGGATGCCGGGTCCCGCTCCCCCTCTGGGAGGCGGGGGTGGGGGTAGCAGGAAGGGGTCCTGAGCAACCATGTTGTTTGTTAACTTAAACATTTGTGCGGCGCTGTGTACCGGTCGCTGTGGACGCGATCTCTGGTGCTGAGGGGATTTGAGGGTTCCTCACACTGGCGGGATTTGGAGCCTCTACCCTGGTGGCAGTGGGTTCAGTGGGTTACCCTGGTGGCGTAGTGGTTAAGTGCTAAGGCTGCTAGCCAAAAGATTGGCCATTTGAATCCACCAGGCGCTCCTTGGAAACTCTGTGGGGCAGTTCTACTCTGTCCTATAGGGTCGCTGTGAGTCAGAATTGACTCCACGGCAGCGTGTTTTTTTTTTTTTTTTTTTTAGGTTGGAGGAGATTAGGTGTCTCTCGGGCTGACATTTGAAGGTCTGGAGCTGGCCGTTTATGAGGGTTTATAAGGGTTTATAAGGGTTTTAAGCGCTCCGGCCATGGGCGCCAACCCGATCTTCCAGCCCCTGCGGACGAACTGCCCCCCCCCCCCGCCCCGGGGGGATTGGCTGCTCTGGGACCCTGAGCCCAGAGGGCAGTGAGAAGCTGACAAACGTGAGTGATGTCCTGCAGGCTCCAGTCGGCGGGGCAGCCCTGCTCACATGGTCTCAATACGGGCAGTCGGCTTCATGCTTGGGGGGTGGTTTCCGGATGTTCACTCGTGTCCCCCCACCCCGTGCAGGGCGACAACTCTCCTCTGGGCGGGGACCTAGTAGAGGCCTGCAGGGCATCAGGGTGTGGAGGGGCAGAGCTTGGGCGGGGAGGGCGCGGCCCTGCAGGTTCCTGTACGTGACCACGGCAGGGGGGTGCAGGTCGTGAAGGCTGGGCCTGGTCAAGGACCCACTAGGTCTCGCAGAAGGAGTGGGTTAGGATAATAACAGCATTAATGGGAGTATTGAGAGAGCGCCCTGGGGCGTTGGGTCCCTCGGGAAGAAAAGCTTCTGCTGTCGCCACTGGAGCGGTACCCAGGTCGTCCCGGCTTAGGTCCAGGAGGTTCCCATGCTCGGAGGGCCTGGTGGGCAGAACAGAACCGGCGGTGCGCACGCCCTCTCGCGGCCTTGCACCGAATCGCTGAAGTTCAGTGACAGGCGATTCTAAGCCATGGTTTTGGAACTGAATAGTGAAGCAGAGCAAAGAAATGATGCAGTGCCTTGATGGGACCGGTGGAGACAACAAGAAGCAAAGCACAGCTCAAACTTCAAAATTCCACTGAGTGTTAGTACGATTTGGAGGTAGAAAATAGACGGAGAGTCGAGAGGCCCAGAGATGCAGAAGGGTTGGAGGATTAGGGTTAGGGGTTAGGGTTTGGTGCTAGGGGTCCAGGTTTGGGGGTTAGAGGTTTGGGAGTCAGGTTTAGGGGTATAGGTTTTAGGTGGTTGGGGGTTGGGGTTAGGGCTGGGGTTACTAGGCTCGGGCACAAGTGGTTTAGGGTTAGGGTTAGAGTGAGGCTGAGGTTGATTCCCAGTCTTGTGTACCGTCTCTTCCTTCACCAGAGTTACCACATATGTGTCGTTTGGTTGGAAACCCTGATGGCGTAGTGGTTAAGAGCCACCGGTGCTAACCAAAGGTCTGCAGTTCAAATCCACCAGGCGCTCCATGGAAACTCTATGGGGCAGTTCTAATCTGTCCTATAGGGTCGCTATGAGCTGGAATCAACTCGACGGCAGTGGGTTTGGTTTTTTTGGTTATTGTTTAGTTGGCTTTTCTCTACCCACTCTTCGTCTCCCTGGTGAACATCAAAGATTGTTTCTGTGCGTAAATGTTTTCATGATAGTGGTCACGTACTGTATATGTCGTTTTGTGATTGACTTAGTATGATGCGCTCCAGATTCATCCATGGTGTGAGATGTTTCGGAGATTCATCATTGGTCTTTATTGTCGTGTAGTGTTCCACTGTGTGTATGTACCGTAGTTTGTTTATCCGTTCCTCTGTGGATGAGCACTTAGGTTGTTCCCATCTTTTTGCTACTGTGAATAATGTTGCAGTGAACACGGGTGTGCATGTGTCTATTCCTGTGACTGCTCATGGAAACCCTGGTGGCTAGTGGTTAAGTGCTATGGCTGCTAACAAAAAGGGTTAGGGTTTGGGCTTAGGGATGTTAGGGTTAGGGTTGTTAGAGTTAGAGTCCTTAGGGTTTGGGTTAGGGGTTGGGGTTTGGGGGTTAGAGTTTAGGGTTGGGTTTTTTGGTTAGGGTTTTTGGGTTGGGGTTAGGTGTTAGGTTTAGGGTTTGAGGTTAGAGTTTGGAGTTACAGGTTAGGTGTTAGGGGTTGCAGTTTGGTGTTTAGGGTTTTGGGGGTTTAAGGTTTTGTGGTTTAGTCATTAGGGTTTGGGTTAGGCTTTAGGGATTTAGGTTTAGGCTTGGGGTTGGGTTTGTTTGGGATTTGTGGGTTGGGGTTAGAGGGTGGGTGTTAGAGGGTTGGGGTTTAGAGTTTGGGGGTTAGAGATTGAGGGAGTCAGGGTGAGGGGTTAGAGGGTGAGGGGGTTAGAGGTTGAGAAGATTATAGAGTGAGGGAGTGAGAAGGTGAGGGTGTGAGGGGGTGAAGGTTAGGGTTTAGGGTTAGAGGGTTTAGGCTTAGGGTTCAGAGGCTTAGGGTTGGGGGTTAGGGTTTGGGGGTTCAGAGGTTGGGGTTGGTGTTGTGGTTAGGGTTAGAGGGTTAGGGTTAGAGGGTTAGGGGTATAGTTTAGAGATTTAGGGTTACTGGTTAGGGCTAGGGTTTAGGGGTTCAGGTTTAGGGGTTTGGGATGGGTTTGGGGTAAGGTTTTAGGGTTTAGGGTTAGAGGGTTAGGTTTAGGGCTTAGGGCTTAGAGTCTAGGGTTTTAGGACTTAGGGTTTAGGGCTTAGGGCTTAGAGCCTAGGGTTTAGGCCTTAGGGTTTAGGGTTTAAGGCTTAGAGTGAGGGTTAGGGCTGGGGGCTGGGGTTAGGGTGTAGGTTTTAGGGTTTAGAGTTAGGGTATTAGGGTTAGAGGGTTAGATGACTTAGGCTTTAAGTTAGGGTTTAGGGGTTAGTGGTTGGGGTCAAGGGTGTTAGTGTTTAGGGTTTTGGCATTTAGGATGTTAGGGTTAAATGTGTTAGGGCTAAGGGTGTTAGGGTTTCACGTGTTAGGGTTTTAAGTGTTATGGTTTAGGGTTTAGGGTTGTGTTAGGGTTAGGCTTAGGCTCATTCTTAGGTTTAGGGCTAGGGATTTGAGGTTTAGTGTTTGGGGTTGGGTTTGGGGGTTGGGGTTAGAGGGTTAGGGTTAGAGGGTTAGAGTTAGAGGGTTAGGGTTTTGGGTTAGGGTTTCAGGTTAGCATTAGAGGGTTAGGGTTCGAGGGTTAGGGCTAGAGTAGTTAGGGTTAGGGTCGTTAGGGTTAGGGTTGTTAGGGTTAGGGTGGTTAGGGTTTAGGGTTAGGTGTTAGGGTTTAGGGCTTACGGTTAGGTTTTGGGTTTGGGCTTTGGGGCTTGAAGTTTGGGTTTAGGGTTTTGGGCTTAGAGTATAGGGTTTAGTGTGTATGGTTTTTGTGTGTAGTGTTTTGGGGTGTAGGTGTTTAGATTGTAGGGTTTAGGGTATATGGTTACGGTTTGGGTTAGGGCTAGAGTTCAGGGTCTTGGTGGTTAGGACCTAAGGGCTTAGGGTCTTAGGGGCTTTGGGGCTCAGGGCTTAGGGGCTAGAGTTAGAGGGCTAAGGCCAGAGGGCCAGAGGGCCAGGGTTATGGTTTGATTCCTGGCTGGCAATTTTTTTCCTTCAATATTTTATGTAAGTCATCCCATTGCCTTCTTGCCTCCATGATTTCTGCTGAGTAGTCCAAGTTTATTATTATTTACTTTTCTTTGTTGGTGACTTCTTTTATCCCTAGCCTCTCTTAAAATTCTCTTTATATTTGATTTTGGCAAGTTTGATTGTTATATGTCTTGGTCACTTTCTTTTGAGATCTACCGTATGTGGAATTCGATGAGCATCTTTCATGATATCAGGGAAGTTTTCTGCCAACAAATCTTCAACAGTTCCCTCTGTATTTTCTGTTAGCCCTCCCTGTTCTGGTACTCCAATCACTCATAGTTATTTCTCTTGATAAAGTCCCACATGATTCTTTGGATTTCTTCATTTTTTAATTTCTTTTATCTGGTTTCTCTTCAAATATATTGGTCCCAAGTGTTTTATCTTCAATCTCAGTTATTCTGCCTTCCAGTTCTTCAATTGTGCTCTTCTTACTTTCTGTTGAGTTTTCTATCTCTGTAATTTTATTGTTTATCTTCTGAATCTCTGATTGCAGTCTCTGTATGGTTTCTTGCAGCCTATTAAATTTTTAATTATATTCTTGAGTAATCTTTTTAATTTCTTCAGCTGCTTTATCTGTGTGTTCCATGGCTTGTTCTGCATTTTGCCTCATTTCCTTCCTGATGTCTTTAAGAGTTCTGTATATTAATCTTTTGTATTCTGCATCTGGTAATTCCAGGATTGCACCTTCATCCAGAAGATTCCTTGAGTCTTTGTTCTGAGAGCTTGTTGAAGCAATCATGGGTCAGCTTTTTTTTTATTTCAATATTTTTTGTTGTGTTTTACGTGAAAGTTTACAAATCAAGCCAGTCTCTCACATGAAAACTTATACACAACTTCTTACATATTCCCAATTACTTTCCCCCCAATGGGAGAGCCCACTCCCTCCTTCCACTCTTTCTTTTTGTGACCATTTTGCCAGTTTCTAAGCCCCTCTATCCACCCATCTCCCTTCCAGGCAGGAGATACCAACATTGTCTCAAGTGTCCACCCAAACCAAGTAGCTCACGCCTCACCAGCATCCCTCTCCAACCCATTGTCTAGTCCAATCCATGTCTGATGAACTGGCTTTGGGGATGGTTCCCGTAGTGGGTAAACGGAAGGTGTGGGGGCCATGATCACTAGAGTCCTTCCAGTCTCAGTCAGACCATTAAGTCTGGTCTTTTTATGAGAATTTGGGGTCTGCATCCCACTGTTCTCCTGCTCCCTCAAGGGATCTCTGTTATGTTCCCTGTCAGGGCAGTCATTGGTTGTGGCCCGGCACTATCTAGTTCTTCTGGTCTCAGGATGATGTAGTCTCTAGTTCATGTAGTCCTTTCTGTCTCTTGGGCTCGTTATTATCTTATGTTCTTGGTGTTCTGCATTCTCCCTTGATCCAGGTGGGTTGAGAATCATTGATGCATCTGAGATGGCCGCTTGTTAGCATTTAAGACCCGAGACGCCACATTTCAAAGTGGGATGCAGAATGTTTTCTTAGTAGATTTTATTATGCCTGTTGACTTAGATATCCCCTGAAAACATGGTTCCCAAACATGTGCCCCTGCTTTGCGGACCTTGAAGCGTTCAGTTTATTTAGGAAACTGCTTTGGTTTAGTCCAGTTGTGCTGACCTCCACTGTGTTGAGTGTTGTCCTTCCATTCACCCATAGTAGTTCTTGTCTATCTCTTTAGTAAATACCCCTCTCCTACCCCCCCTCCCTCCCCCCTCTCATAACAACAAAGGAATATGTTCTTCTCAGTTTAAACTATTTCTCAAGATCTTATAATAGTGGTCTTATACACTATTTGACCTTTTGCAACTAATTTCACTCAGCATAATGCCTTCCAGGTTTCTCCATGTTATGAAGTAGTTCACAGATTCGTCACTGTTCTTTATCGATGTGTAGTATTCCATTGTGTGAATATACCATAATTTATTTATCCATTCATCCATTGATGGGCACCTTGGTTGGTTCCATCTTTTTGCTGTTGTAAACAGTGCTGCAGTAAACATAGATGTGCATATATCTATTTGTGTAAAGGCTCTTATTTCTCTAGGATATATTCCGAGGAGTGGGATTGCTGGGTTGTATGGTAGTTCTATTTCTAGCTTTTTAAGGAAGCGGCAAATTGATTTCCAAAGTGGTTGTATACCATTTTACATTCCCACCAGCAGAGTATAAGTGTTCCAGTCTCTCCACAGCCTCTCCAACATTTATTATTTTCTGTGTTTTGGATTAATGCCAGCCTTGTTGGAGTGAGATGGAATCTCATTGTAGTTTTGATTTGCATTTCTCTAATGGCTAATGATCAAGAGCATTTCCTCATGTATCTGTTAGCTGCCTGAATGTCTTCTTTAGTGAAGTGCCTGTTCATATCCTTTGCCCATTTTTTAATTGGGTTGTTTGTCTTTTTGTGGTTGAGTTTTAGCAGAGTCATGTAGATTTTAGAGATCAGGTGCCGGGCGGAGATGTCTTAGCTGAAAACTTTTTCCCAGTCTGTAGGTGGTCTTTTTACTCTTTTGGTGAAGTCTTTAGATGAGCATAGGTGTTTGATTTTTAGAAGCTCCCAGTTATCTGGTTTCTCTTCGTCATTTTTAGTAATGTTTTGTATTCTGTTTATGCCATGTATTAGGTCTCCTAATGTTGTCCCTATTTTTTCTTCCATGATCTTTATCTTTTTAGATTTTATGTTTAGGTCTTTGATCCATTTGGAGTTAGTTTTTGTGCATGGTGTGTGGTATGGGTCCTGTTTCATTTTTTGCAGATGGATATACAGGTACGCCAGCACCTTTTGTTAAAAAGACTATCTTCTCCCCAATTAACTGACACTGGGCCTTTGTCAAATATCAGCTGCTCATATGTGGATGGATTTATATCTGGATTCTCAATTCTGTTCCATTGGTCTATGTGTCTGTTGTTGTACCAGTATCAGGCTGTTTTGACTACTGTGGCGGTATAATTGGTTCTAATATCAGGCAGAGTGAGTCCTCTCACTTTGTTCTTTTTTAGTAATGCTTTACTTATCCACGACTTTTTTCCCTTCCATATGAAGTTGGTGATTTGTTTCTCCATCTTTTTAAAAAATGTCATTGGAATTTGGATCGGAAGTGCATTGTATCTATAGATGGCTTTTAGTAGAATGGACAATTTTACAATGTTGTCTTCCTATCCATGAGCAAGGTATGTTTTTCCAATTACGTAGGTTCCTTTTGTTTTTTTGCAGTAGTACCTTGTAGTTTTCTTGGTATAGCGGTTTTAGTTTTTGGTGAGGTTTATTCCTAAGTATTTTATCTTCTTGGGGGCTGCTCTGAATGGTATTCATTTGATGATTTCCTCTTCAATGTTCTTTTTGTTGATATAGAGGAATCAACTGATTTTGTACGTTTATACTGTAACCTGAAACTCTGCTGAACCCTTCTATTTTAATAATTTTCTTGAGGATTCCTTAGGATTTTCTGTGTATAAGATAATGTCGTTGGAAAATAGAAATAATTTTACTTTTTCCTTACCAATCTGGATGCCCTTTATTTCTTTGTCTAGCCCAGTTGCTCTGGCTAGGACCTCTAGCACAAGGTTGAATAAGAGCTGTGATAAAGGGGATTCTGGTCTGTTTCCCCTTCTCAAGGGAAATGCTTTCAGGCTCTCTCCATTTAGGATGATGTTGGGTATTGGCTTTGTACTAATACCCTTTATTATGTTGAGGAATTTTCCTTCTATTCCTATTTTGCTGAGAGTTTTTATCATGAGTGGGTGTTGGACTTTGTCAAATGCCTTTTCTGTATCAATTGATAAAATTATTTGGTTCTTGTCTTTTTTTATGTGGTGGATTACATTAATTGTTTTTCTAATATTGAATCAACCTTGCATACCTGGTATAAATCCCACTTGATAATGGTGGATTATTTTTTTGATACGTTGTTGAATTCTATTGGCTAGAATTTTGTTGAGGATTTTTGCATCTATGTTCATGAGGGATATAGGTCTGTAATTTTCTTTTTTTTGTGTTGTCTTTAGCTGGTTTTGGTATCAGGGTTATGCTGGCTTCAGAGAAGGAGTTAGGTTGTATTCCGTCCTTTTCCATGCTTTGAAATACCTTCGGTAGTAGTGGTAAGTCTTCCCTGAAAGTTTGGTAGAACTTTGCAGTGAAGCCGTCAGGTCCAGGGCTTTTTTTTGTTGGGAGTGTTTTGATTACATTTTCAATCTCTTTTTTTGTTATCGGTCTATTTAGTTGTTCTACTTCAGTGTGTGTTAGTTTAGGTAGGCAGTGTGTTTCTAGGAATTCATCCATTTTTTCTAGGTTTTCAAATTTGTTAGAGTACAATTTTTTGTAGTAATTTGATATGATTGTTTTAATTTCAGTTGCATGTGTTGTGATATGGCCCATCCCATTTCTTATTCGGGTTATTGGTTTCTTTTCCTGTATTTCTTTAGTCAGTCTGGCCAGTGTTTTATCAATTTTGTTAATTTTTTTCAAAGAAGCAGTTTTTGGCCTTGTTAACTCTTTCAATTGTTTTTCTGTTCTCTAATTCATTTAATTTTGCTGTACTTTTTATTTTTTGCTTTCTTCTGGTGCCTGACAGTTTCTTTTGTTGCTCTCTTTCTCTTTGTTCAAGTTGTAGGAACGGTTCTTTCATTTTGGCTCTTCTTTAATATGTGTGCCTTTATTGATATAAATTGACCTCTGAGCACTGCTTTCACCGTGTCCCAAAGGTTTTCATAGGAAGCGTTTTCAGTCTCGTTGAATTCTGTGAATTTCTTTATTCCCTCCTTAAGGTCTTCCATAACCCAGTCTTTTTTGAGCAGGGTATTGTGCAGTTTCCAGGCATTTGATTTCTTTTCCCTGGTTTTTCTGTTATTGATTTTTACTTTTACGGTCTTTTGTTCAGAGAAGATGTTTTGTAATATTTCAGTGTTTTGCATTCTGCAAAGGCTTGTTTTATGACCTAATATGTGATCTATTCTAGAGAATGTTTCATGTGCACTAAAAAAAAAATTATACTTTGCAGCTGTTGGGTGGAGTGTTCTGTATAAGTCTATGAAGTGAAGTTGTTTAATTGTAACAATTAGATCTTCTGTGTCTCTATTGAGCTTCTGACTGCATTTCCTACCCTTCACCGAGAGTGTTGTGTTGAAGTCTCCTACCATAATTGTGGAGGTGTCTATCTCACTTTTTAATTCTGTTAACGTTTGTTTTATGAATGTTGCGGCTCTATCATTGGGTGCATAAATATTTAATATGGTTGTATCTTCCTGGTAAATTGTCCCTTTAATCATTACGTAGTGTCCTTCTTTATCCTTTGTGGTGGATTTAACTTTAAAGTCTGTTTTGTTGGAAATTAATATTGCCTCTCCTGCTCTTTTTTGATTGTTGTTTGCTTGATATATTTTTATCCGTCCTTTCAGTTTTAGTTTATTTGTGTCTCTAAGTCTAAGGTGTGTCTCTTTTATGCAGCATACAGACTGATCGTGTTTTTTTATCCAGTCTGCAACTTTCTGTCTCTTTATTGGTGAATTTAGTCCATTTACATTAAGTGTAATTATAGGTAAGTATGAGTTTAGTGCTGTCATTTTGTTGCCTGTTTTTGACAATTTCATTTTTCCATTTACTTTTTTGTGTTGAGTTTTCTTTGTAGAATGTGTGTTCCTCCCTTTTATAGTAGTTGAATTTATTTTGCTGAGTCGTTATGTTTATCTTGGTTTTTATTTTGAAGTATGGAATTGTTAGACCTCATTGTGGTTACCTTAATATTTACCCCAGTTTGACTAAGTAAAAACCTAACTTGTTTCACCCCATATCACCTTGGTTTCCTCTGCATATGTAAGATCTATGCCTCCTGTATTTAGTCCCTCTTTTTTGACTGTTGTAATCTTTTACATAATGACATCAATGATTCCCTGTTTTGAGTAATTTTTTTTTTAATTAATCTTATTTTGTTTTTGTGATTTCCCTATCTGAGTTGATATTAGGATGTTTTGTTCTGTGACCTTGTATTGGTATCTGATATTATTGATTTTCTGACCAAAGAATTTCCTTTAGTAATTCTTGCAGTTTTGGTTTGGTTTTTGCAAATTCTCTAAGCTTGCGTTTATCTGTAAATATCTTAATTTCACCTTCATGTTTTAGAGTTTTGCTGGATATATGATTCTTGGCTGACAGTTTTTCCTCTTTGAGTGCTATATATATGTCATCCCATTGCCTTCTTGGCTGCATGGTTTCTGCCGAGTAGTGCAAACTTATTGATTCTCCTTTGTAGGTAACTTTTCGTTTATCCTTGGGTGCTTTTAAAATTTTCTCGTTATCTTTGGTTTTGGCAGGTTTGATGATATGTCTTGGTGATTTTCTTTTGGGATCTATCTTGTATGAGGTTCGAGAAGCATCTTGGGTAGATACCTTTTCATCTTTCACGATGCCAGGGAATTTTTCTGCCATCAGATCTTCCACTATTCTCTCTGTATTTTCTGTTACCCCTCCCTGTCTGGAACTCCAGTCACACGCAAATTATTCTTGATAGAGTCCCCCATGATTCTTAGGGTTTCTTCGTAGTTTTAAATTCTATTATCTGATTTTTCTTCAACTATATTTGTGTCAGTTGTCTTATCTTCCAGCTCCCCCACTCTGCATTCCAGTTCCTCGAGTCTGCTCCTCTGACTTCCTATTGAGTTGTCTGATTCTGTGACTTTATTGTTAATCTTTTGGATTTCTGAATGCTATCTCTCTATGGATTCTTACAGCTTATTAATTTTTTCACTATGTTCTTGAATGATCTTTTGGATTTCTTCAACTGCTTTATCCGTGTATACCTTGGTTTTTTTGTAGATTGCCTTATTTCATTTGTGAGGTCATTCCTGATGTCTTGAAGCATTGTGTATACAATTTTTTTTTTATTCTACATTTGGCAATTCTAGGAATGTATCTACATCCGGGAATGATTTTGATTCTTTGATTTGGGGGTTTGTAGAAGCAGTCATGGTCTGCTTCTTCATGTGATTTGATGTCGACTGCTGTCTCTGAGCCATCTATAAGATTTTGTAATATTTTCTTTTGTATTTGCTCACTGAGTCTTGTTGTTTTGTTTTGTTACAATACACCCACATGGGCTACTAGATTGTGGTATCGTGATTGCTGTAGCTTTTGAATCACTTACGTCCTATTACCAGCTTGCCTGAGCTGTTACCAGGTATATAAGTGTATGAGCCCATTCACTATTCTTGAATAGAATCAGCTCAGGTGTCCTGATAGCTGGTCACCTAGTGTGTGGTGTAGGCTCTCACCTATTATCTTAGAGGAGTAGTGGTGATGGTTGTATGTGCCAGTTTCTATTAGTGGCAGGGGGTCACATTTCGAGGAGGGCAGGATGCTGACAGCCTTCCTTCAAGTGTCAGTGAGGTAGGTGTGGCTCTATTCTCTAGAGTGCTCTGGTGGGTGAGCTCTGCAGCTGTATCTTAGGCACCCAATGCTTGGGTAGATGTCACTATTCTCAGACCCCTCTAGCAGGTGGCTAGGTGGTGTGGGTGGAGTTTCAGCCTTCTTTTCGCTGGTGTGGACCAGTGAGGGCTCTGTTTAATAGGTACAGAGGTATCTGACCTCCAAAACTTGCCTTTCCACTGCTGAGCTAAAACAATTATGGTCAGATCTCTATCAGAATTGCCTTTGCATTGTAATAGCCACCTAGTTACCTGTAGGGTGAAAGCCAAAGACTATGGGTCTCTTAATGCCTGGATGGAGCTGATTCTGTATTGTTATTCCAGTTTAGGGAAGTCAGGGAAGGATTTTTTCTTTGATTGTTAAATGGTACTTTTCTCAGGCCAGGAGAATGGGTTAGAAAAGAAAGAAGAAAAAAAAATCGAGCAGTGCACTTCACTCTCTGGCACAGGGAATTCCAGTCTTAACGAAGCTGGCTGGGGCAATGAGGGGTGGAATCAGATATATAGAAGAGAGTAGCCTGGCAAAATATACAAAGTTACTTATGTTGTTTGGTGAGGACTGTTTTTTCTGAGGTTCCAGAGCATTGTGTAGCTTGCGTGTGCTGGCTGTATCCCTGCTGAGACTGTCCCAGAGGGTTAGGGTTGCATTCATGCTCACACCATCTCAGGAAGCCACAATCAGCTCCCCCACACTTAGTCCAACACCCAGCACCAAGGTTTCCTTTCTGGGGCGCTGCACTCCAGGCTCCAAAACCAGTTGCTGCTTCCCCGTGGTTTTTCATTTCCCTGCCAGCCGCGTCTGTGTGGAGCCTGCGTGTGCTGCCTGGGTCCCCTCTGAGGTTGGTCCTGAGGTTAGGCCTACATCCGTGCTTCCCTGTCTCAGTAAGCCACAATCAGTCCCACCACTCTGACACCAGGAAACCGGTAGGGCTCAAGGCTGTGGTGTGGGACACTGGCTCCGGAAGCGGTCGTTGCTGCAGTGTGGCTTTTCACTCCCCTGTCACTCAGGTCAACTCCTTAGTTCTGTGTTTGATGGTCAGGGTTTGTAGATTGTCCTTTATGTAATTAATTCACTTGTTTTTTCAAGTCTTTGTTTCAAGAGGGATAAGCGGAAGCTTCTACCTAGTCAGCCATCTTGGTCCTGCCCCCGCGTCTGCCTCTTTATGTGATTTGATGTTGACTGTTGTCTCTGAGCCATCTATAAGTTATTGTATTAGTTTATTTTATGCTTGCTTTTTGTATCCTAGCTTCTTCCTTTGTTTAGTTTTGGTATACCCAGATAAGCTGCTTGAGTGCGTTAGGTTGATTATTTTCACCTTTGAAGCTCTAATGTACTATCACCAGATGGCTAGCACTGTTACCAGGCATATGAGCCTAGGAGTTCATTTATTTTTCTTGTATGCATTCAACTCAGGTGCCCAGGTAGTTGGTCATAAAGTGTGTGGTACAGGCTCTGCCCTACAGTCTTAGAGGGGCAGGGGTTAGTGGTGTAGGCGGAAGTATCTGGCTGCAGTAGGGGGTCAGACTCTGATCAAGGCAGGGGTCTGACAGCTGTCCTCTGAGTGTCTGTGAGGAAAGCACATCCCTGTTCTGTAGAGCACACGGGTGGGTTCTGCAGAAGGGCGATGGGTACCCAATGCTTTTGGTTGTAAGTTCTGGGAGGTACTACTTATCCTTGGAGCCCTGTCACAGGTGGCTAGGTATTGTGGGTGGAGCCACCAGTCCTTAGGCCCCTGATGTGGGTAGGTGAAGACCCTGTTTAATAGGCAAAGCAGTGTCAAACATCAAACACCCATCTTTCCACCGTCCAGCTGAAACAGTTGCAGTCTGGCAACAAGGGCCTATTCTCCTGAAATGGGCCCACACAGGTCCATGCTGGGGTGAAAGGTATTCAAAGCCCATGGACCGTTTGTGCCTGAACAAGAGCTGCTTGTGTCCTGAGCTCCTCAGCTTAATTGAGCTAGCAGATTATCTTTCCCTCAGTTGTGAACTTATACCTTCTTCAAGGACGGAAGAATGGCTCAGAGTGGTACCGGGGCCTATCTCAGGCCCAGGGAAGTTGACAGCCACTGAAACCAGCTTGGGGGTTGGGGGCGTGGTAAAATAAACACAAGTAATTAGCTTTTGCTGAGAGTGCCATTCTTCTCTTGTTCTGGAGGTGTGAGTAGTCTGTGCAACTTGCTGTCTTTCCCTGAGCGAAGCGCCTCTGGAACACTACTGCCAGCCCCACTGCAGTCGCTCCAGGGAATGGTGCCTGAGGGTTCCTGGCTATTCAGGTCCAGTAACTCCTCTCCACTTCCAAATAGTCTCTCCCTCCCCCTGCCGTTGAGTCCATTTTCTAACTTTGCCTTTGATGTTCAGGGCTCCTAGCTTGTCATAAATATAATCGCTTCACTTGTTTTTTTGGGTCTTTTTTGTAAGAGGGTTCACTGGCAGCATCTCCCTACTCTGCCATCTTGGCCTCGCCTCTCTAATATAATCAACAATTTTTTAAAAAAAGAAAGAAAAGAGTGAAACTTGTAGAAACAACAAATAACAGAATGAGATCCACAGAAAAACTAGATATTTGAACTATCAGACAAAGACAGTGAAATAGCTCTATTATGTTCAAAGAAATAAAGGCAAGACTTAGAAATTTGGCAAAAAACTAGAAACTACGAAAAAGATCAACTTAGAAAGTCAACTGAAAACTATAGCTGAAGTTAAAATCTTAATGTATGTATATAACAGCAGATTACAAATGCTGAAGAGAGATTTAGTGAACTGGAAGACATGTTGGAAGAAAATACAGGCATAGACAAAAGGAAAAATATATATAACATAAAAAGGAATAAGATACAGAGAATACAATGAGAATATCTAGCATAAAATACTTTAAGAAGGAAGAAAAAGAATGAGGCAGAAAAACTGAGATCATGGCTGAGAATTTTCCTCAAATGATTAAAGATATCAAGTCACGGATTCTAGAAGACTTACAAAACCCAAACCAAAAAAAAAAAAAAAAAAGAACAAAGCCACTGCTGTCAAGTTGATTCTGACTCAAAGCGACCCTATAGGACAGAGTAGAACTGCCCCGTAGAGTTTCCAAGGAGCGCCTGGTGGATTCGAACTGCTGACCTTTTTTTTGCTTAGCAGCCGTAACGCTTAATCCCTACGCCACCAGGGTTTCCTTATAAGACCCATGTAGGGTAAATACAAAGAAATTCATAGTAGGACTGCTGAAGCTAAAGACAAAAAACCCCACAAAAAGCAAATAATTGAACACTACTAAAAGATTATCTTTAAAGGACAAACAAAGAAACTGACCGATGACTTCTGTACAGAAATAGTGAAAACCGTAAGACAATAAGATGGTATATTTAAATTACAGAGAGAAAATCCATGGCAACCCAGAACTCTATGCTGAGGAAAAACATCCTTCATGAACGAGCAAAGACCTTTTGTTTTCAGACAAACAAAACCTAGATAAGTTAACATCAGCATGCCCACATTAAAGAAAATTCCAAAGGTATTCTTCAAGCAGAAAGAAAATAGGGTGAAAGGCTTAAGATGCAAGAAGGAATGAAAGTTAATGAAATGGGTAAAAATAGAGGATTACTGACTGCATAACATAATAAGAATAGACTTTATTGGGTTTAAAATATGTAAGAAATTAAAATGTATGATAACGACAGCATTTTGACTTTTATGGCTGTATGGTCAGGAAACATGCTGTGTAATATTTTGATGTCTTGGATTCTGTTAATGCTTGCTTTGTGGCCTAATACGTGGTCTATTCTCAAGAATGCTCCATGAGCGTTAGAAAAGAAAGTTTACTTGACTACCGTTGGGTGAAGTGTTATGTTTAAGTCTATGAGATCAAGTTGGCTGATTGTGGTATTTAGATCTTCCGTGTCTTTATTGAGCTTCTTTATGGATATCCTGTCTGTCATCAGAAGTGGTATGTTGAAGTCTTCGACTATTATTGTGGAGCTATTTCTCTTTTCAATGCTGTTTGAGTTTGTTTTATGTATTTTGGAGCCCTGTCATTGGGTATGTAAGTATTTATTATGATTTTGTCTTCCTGGTATATTGACCCTTTAATCATTATATAGTGTATTTCCTTTTCCTTTGTGGCGGATTTTACTTTAAAGCCTGTTTTATCAGAGATTAATATTGCCACTCTTATTTTTTATTGTTGTCTGCTTGATATATATATATATTTCCATTCTTTGAGATTTAGTTTGTTTATGTCTTTGAGTCTATGGTGTGTCTCTTGCAGTCTGCATACAGACGGATCATGTTTTTTAATCCATTCTGCTACTCTCTGTCTCCTTATTGGTGCAATTAAACCATTTACATTTATCGTAATTATTCATAGTTATGAGTTTAGTGCTGTCATTTTCGTCTTTTTTGTGAATGTCTTGTTGACATTTTCCTTATTCCACTTAATTTTCTCTGTTGAGTCGTTGTTCTTTGTGCATTTTCTTTTCATCCTCTTCATTTTTGTTGCCTTTGTATTTACTGCTAATTAATTTTTTCTGTGCTGAATCGTTTTTCTTTTTAGTCTTTCATCTTTTTCCTTGTTGTTGCTTTTGTATTTGCCGAAAATTTATGTTTTCCTTGTTTTAATGTGTAGGATTGTTAGTTTCCTTTGGGTTACCTTAACATTTACCTGTTTTTCTAAATTTAAACCAATCTTTTATTTCTTTATATCGTCTTGACTTCCTCTCCATATGAAAGATCTATGACTACATTATTTAGTCCCTCTTTTTTCTCTTAATGTTGTCATCTTTTACAGATCGATGTGTCTGTTTCTACATTTTCAGTGTTTTAGCTTTGATTTATTTGTGACATCCCTACGTGGGTTGATATCTGGTTGTTCTGTCCCGTGTTCTAGTCTTGGGTTGTTAGCTGATGTTATTGATTTTCTAACTGGAGAACTCCCTTTATTATTTCTTGTTATATTGGTTAGGTTTTTAAAAATTCCCTAAACTTCTGCTTATCTGGAAATGTCCTAATTTCACTGTCACATTTGAGAGACAGTTTTGCTGGATATATAGTTCTTGGCAGGCAATTTTTTTTTTTTTCCTTCAGGGCTTTGTATATGTCCTTCTTGCCTGCATGGTTTCTGCTGAGTAGTCAGAGCTTAGTCTTACTGACCCTTCTTTATAGGTGACTTTTTGTTTATCCCTAGCTACTCTTAAAATTCTCTTTTTATATTTGGTTTTGGCAAACAAGATTATTATATGTCCTGGTGACTTTATCTTGGCATCTACCTTGGGTGGGGTTCAGTAAGCATCTTGGATAGATATCTTCTTATCTTTCACAAGATCAGCGAAGTTTTTAGCCAAGAAGTCTTCAACAATTCTCACTGTGTTTTCTGTTATCCCTCCACCCCCTGCCCCGATTCTAGTGTTCCAATCACTCTTGATAGAGTCCCACATAATTCTTAGAGTTTCTTCAATTTAAAAAAATTACTTTATCTGATTTTTCCTCAAATAAGTTGGCGTCAAGAGCTTTATCTTCAGTCTCACTAATTCTGACTTCCAGTGCCTCAATTCTGCTCCTCTCATTTTCTATTGGGTTGTCTAATTCTGAAATTTTATTGTTACTCTTTTGGATTTGCTTGCTGTCTTTCTATGGATTCTTGCAGCCTGTTACATTTGTCATTATACTCTTGTGTAACTTTCTTAAGTTCCTCTATTGTTTTATCTGTGTGTTCCTTGGCTTATTCTTCGTTTTGCCTGATCTCCTCCTGGATCTCTTGAAGGGCTCGGTCTATTAATCTTTTAAATTCTACCTCCAGTAATTCCTGGAATTTTTTTTCATTTGGAAGTTTTCTTGATTTGTTGTTTTGGGAGCTTCCTGAATCCATCATGGTCTGCCTCTTTATGTTATTTGATGTTTACACTTGTCTCTGAGCCATCAATAAGTTATTATATTCATTTATTTTATGTTTGCATACTGAGTCGGAACCTACTTGATGGCACTGGGTTTGGTTTTGTTGTTGTTGTTGTTGTATTGTGTCCTAGTTTCTTGTTTTATTTTAATATGCCCAAATAGGCTGCTTGGTTGAGCTAGTTTGATTATTGGCACCTTTGAAGCTCTTACATCCTGTCACCAGGTGATCAGAGCTGTTACTAGGTATGTGAGCCTAGGAGCCCTTTTACTTTTCTTGTATGGATTCAGCTCAGTTGTCCACGTAGTCGGTCACCAAGTGTGTGGTGTAGGCTCTCACCTACAGTCCTGCATAGACAGGGTTGATTGGTGTAGGTACAGGTGTCTGGCTACTGTGGGGGGAATGACTGCCCCTGAGTGTCTGGGAGGAAAGCATGTCCCTGTCCCCTAGAGCACATAGGTGTGTGGGTTTTGCAGCCAGACCATGGGCACCCAATGCTGTTGGTTGTAAGGACTGGGATTCACCACTTATTCTTGGACTCCTGAATTGGGTGGCTAGGTGACGTGGGTGGAGCCACCAACCCTCAGGTCACTGATGTGGGTAGGTGAGGACCCTGTTTAATTGGCAGAACATTGTCAAATATCCCGAACCTGCCACTCCACTTTATAGCTGATACAGTTGAAAACAGGCTTCAGGTATATACCCTGTTGTAGTGTGCTAATGAGGGCCTACGCTGTTGACATGGGCCCACACAGGTCTATGCAAGGGTGAAAGGCACTCAGAGTCTTTGGACCCCTTATGTCTGTGCCTTCCCTGAGTTCCTGGCTTAGGGAAGCTGGCAGATTATTTTTTGTTCTTTGTTCCTGCTCCAGGGCATGTGATAGTTCCTACTTCTGGCCCAGGGGACCCAGAAATAGCCAAAGCTGGTCTAAGACTAAAAACAGAGAGGGAGGAAGCAGGTAAATGGGAGAGATGTTCTTCCCAAAGGGGATGATTTTTGATTTGTGTGGCATTTTAAATGCATGTACTTATCTTTTGCCAACTTAGCACCGTTTTTCACTGGTTCTGGGGGCTTGTGTAGACTTTCTACCACTCGGTCTCTTCTGATGTGAAAAACATGTCCCGAGCGTCACTGCTTGTGTCACCGCACATGCTATTCAATCCAGCCTGCAGAGTGCTGGTTTCTGCCGGGTCAGATCTGTCAACGTCTCACTGCTTCTGAACCATATCCCCCTCCCCCTGCCACTAAGTCCAATTCTGTAACTTCACCTTTGATGTTCAGGGCTCCTAGATTGTCATATATAATCGATTTACTTCTCTGGGTCTTTGTTATAAGAGGGGCTACACAAAGCATCTGACTATTCTGCCATCTTGTCCCCACCCCTACAAGAGACATTTTTAATCACATTCCTGAATCTGACACTATCACAGAAACTTATCTCTGAGAAAATGAAATAGGGATGAGGCAGTAGGCAGAACAAACCCGTTGGGTTGGAGTCGATTCTGATGCATAATGACCCTATAGGTCAGAGTAGAACTGCCTCATAGGGTTTTCAAGGAGCGGCTGTTGCATTTGAACTACTGGGCCAGAGTATATTCGGAGCACTGGTGGTGCAGTGGTTAAGAACTCAGCTGCTAACCAAAAGCTTGGCAGTTTGAATACATTAGCTGCTCCATGGAAACCCTATGGGGGCAATTCTACTCTGTCCTATAGCGTTGCTATGTGCTGAAATCCATTCACCAGCAATGGGTTTGGTTTTTTGGTTTACACGCCTACGTGAGTAAAATTTGTCTTGAATCTCTAAACTTAATTCTAATGTAAGAATGAAATTGTAGCACTTCTCCATAAAGGTTTATCTTAAGTCATCAGGATAAAAACCAAACCCACTGCCGTCGAGTCGATTCTGACTCATCCTGCCCCTATAGGACAGAGTAGAACTGCCCGATAGAGTTTCCAAGGAGCGCCTGGTGGATTTGAACTGCCGTCCTCTTGGTTAGCATTCGTAGCACTTACCCACTGTGCCACCAGGGTTTCCTCGTCAGGATAAGCCTGTGCTGGTTTATTGGGTACCTTCAGGAATTCTTCATCAGTTATATTCACATTAAGAAGGAAAAAAATATCAGAAGGAACTTCATACATCTTCACCCTTCATTTCATGCAAGATTCAGGTGTGTCAGTGAGGATGATTGTGTGAAATTGATCCCTGGCACTCAATACTTCTGGAGCATTTCTGTCATTTACTTGTTTCTTTTAATGCTTCTGCAACAATAAACTGCTTGATAATCAGTATTTGGCAGTATTTGTTTTATTGTGTTTTCAAAATATTCTCTTATGTAAATATCTTGTTAATAGCTGGTAGAGATCCATGCATGTCTATAAATTTACTTCTGAATCTTGGAGAATTGACTCGTCAAATGAAAATGATGCAATATATTATTATACATAACAAACATAAATATATGGGCTGTGTTTCCATTTTGTTGGCGACGTTTTAAGCTTCTGTTCTGGGATCTCCTTTTTGTGACTGGTCTTCAGCAATATTCTCTATGGCACCTAGAATCTGAGTGTGTGATTCCAGGATTGCACTCATTGCTATAGCATGTGCTTCCCAGTGGGTATTAGAAAGACATTTTAATGCTGATCATTTCCTATGAAGAGGTCATCGGTGAATACAGATGGCAAAAAATTTGTAAAATATCTGAATAGAAGAAAAAATCATTTTTTTGACAAAAATCCATTGTGATACATCCTACAAAATTAAGTGAATATGCAGCACCTTGGTATGAAAATGGCGTATTCATTACATTCCAGAATTTTCTGCTGCATGCCTTTATAATGCAGTGACATTTCACAGCATTGTCATAGGATTGGTCTCTGCACTTAGAAAAATCAATTTTGCAAGCTTCGCCTAATTAGTGAAACACTTGGTTTGCAATGTCTTTGAGGGCTAATGGGATGTGCTCTCCTGACTTGCTTGGTGCATGTTACGCCTTCTTTCCCTCAAGTTTCTTCAGTTTGTAATGCAAATGTCTAGCCTGTGCCTTTTATGCCATTGTACCTTTGGAAGCAGATAACTTGTGTCCTAGATTTCACAGATGAAGAGGGATTTTTGAATTTTGGACTTGGACTTGATTTAAGACTTTTTCTATGCTATGATGGGATGAGGAAACCCTGGTGGCGTAGTGGTTAAGTGCTATGGCTGCTAACTGAAAGGTTGGCAGTACGAATCTGCCAGGCGCTCCTTGGAAGCTCTATGGGGAAGTTCTACTCTGTCCTATAGGGTCGCTATGAGTCAGAATCAACTGGACGGCAGTGGATTTGGTTTTGGTTTGTGATGGGATGAATATGTTTTCCATTTGCAAGAATGTGATTTGGGGGTGGGCCAAAGGGTATAATGTCATGGATTGAATTATGTCCCCCCAAAATGTGTGTATCAACTTGGATAGGCCATGTGAGGTTGTCCTCCATTTTGTGATGGTAATTTTATGTTGAGAGGATTAGGGTGGGATTTTAACACCTCCCTGATCCGAGATATAGGGAGTTTCCCTAGGGTGTGGCCTGTACCACCTTTTATCTCTCAGGAGATGAAAGGAAAGAGAGTTGGGGACCTCATACTACCAAGAGCAGAGCATGTCCTTTGGACCCGGGGTCCCTGCGCCTGAGAAGCTTCTTGACCATGGGAAGATGGAGGACAAGGACCTTCTTCCAGAATCAACAGAGAGAGAAAGCCTTCCCCTGGAGCTGACGTCCTGAATTTGGACTTGTAACCTACTAGACTGTGAGAAAATAAATTTCTCTTTGTTAAAGCCATCCACTTATGGTATCTGTTGTGGCAGCACTAGATGACTAAGGCAGCGATGATTTTAGCTTCTGTTTTGGTGTTTCCTTTTTGTGTCTGGTCTTCAGCAATATTCTGTGTGGCACCTAGAATTGTACTTGTTGCTATAGCATGTGCTTCCCAATGTGTATTAGACATTTTAATGCTCAATCATTGCCTGAATGTGTTTTAAGAACAGCTCAGCAGTGAGTAGAGGTGGCAAAAAATTTGTAAAGTAACTGAATATTAGAAAAAATATCAATTGCTTTTGGACAAAAAAAATCTATTGTGATACATCCTACAAAATTAAGTGAATGTGCAGCACCTTGGTATGAAAATGGCATATTAATTTCATTCCAGAATTTTCTGTTGTATGCCTTTATAATGCAGTGACGTAATGGCAGCATTGTCATAGGATTGGTCTCTGCACTTAGAAAAATCAATTTTGCAAACTTCACATAATTAGTGAAACACTTGCTTTGCAACGTCTTTACCAGTATGATTTTTTAGATTTTTTAAGCTAGCAAATGTGATAAATCACCACACAGGTTTTCTATCTGTTGGAGATACGGATCTTTAAACAATCCTTAGCTGGCCTGTATGAGAAGGCTCAGAAGTGGAATCCACAGACAAAATAAAATATCGAGCTATGCTTATTTCACTGACAGTAGTTGATTGAACTTCATCACTTATCAAGATTATAAATTTTTTACACATTATTTTAGAATTATAGGATGGATTGCCCTTTCCTGTGTTACCGTGTTTTGAGATGTGACTTGCTAAAAATAGATCAAATGAGCAACAAGTTGAAGCCAACTTTAAAATTTTCCATTTCGTGGGGACCCAAAGACTTCATTTCTTTTTCACGAAGATAGTCCACATTCAGTGATTGTTAGGACAACAAAGACACATTACAAAATGGCTTTTCAATACTGATGTTCATTAATTTGTGATTCCAGTTCATAAATTAAGCCAGAACAATGTGTTTGGTTTAAATATGATAACATAATCTCTGTGAATTGAACTATTTTCATGTTTACCGATCCTATTCAATTTGCACCAATTGCTAAATTCATCTGTAACAATTCGAGAATTAAATGAGGATGACGGGTTTGTTTGTTTGGTTAGTAGGTTTGCAAACAAAACAATACACAGAGCTGACTGATGGAGATTGCAGTAGCCACTCCCTCTTATAATTTTCATCATTAACTTTGCACTCTAGAAAAAATTCTGGCTACAGAACTTTGTTTACCGTCCAGGAATTTTCAACACAAATTTACAAGTGGACAACTGTGATGTTGACAATCACTTGGGCCTCTTTTGATCCAGTAATTTACTTCATTGGAAGAAAATTATTCCACAAGGCAGGATCTGCATTTCTGTTATTTATGCGCTCTGCAGATGTGACAATTTAATATTCTTAGTTTCACTTTCTAGATCATTACTAATTTCTTTTTTTTTTACTACAGCAAGAAATAGTTGCAGAATTTGGAACAAATTCTGTTATATTAGTATTGCCATCGTTAATTTCAGCACTAGTGGTACTAGTAAGATGATTCCCACCCATTAAGCACGTACCTTTAATGCAAGAAGTCTCTGCTGATTTATTACATTCTAAAAACGAATTTTGGAATAGTCTTTAGGGATTCACAGATCATTTTCTTTTTATCTTCTGCAGGCTTCCATTTTTGTACGGCACTTAGTTATTGCCGTTTCATTTTGCCTGGATTGAAAATTAATGTCACTTTTTAAATTTGATTCTGCCATAATAATAAATTTGAATAATAGAAAATAAATTTATAAAACCGGAAGTTTATAAAATAAAATTTACTTTAGAATTTAGACATAAACACAAAAAATTTATATTTGAAAATTAAATAACTCATTGCTGTGGATTAAATTTTAACTAACAGTGACCCTATTGGACAGAATAGAACTGCATAGCAGGGCTTCTAAGGAGAGGCTGGTTGAAACCTTTTAGTTTCAGCCAAGCTCTTAACCACTCTTCCACCAGGGCTACATTTGAAAATTAGTAAGTAAAAACGTTAATTTGGACCATGAGATTTTGTTCTTCAGGTCTTAGATAGTCCAAAGAAATAGTACATGATATCCTTCTCCATGGACTAATTCCTCCTGAAAACAGGTCCAAAGTATGTAGGATGTAGTCTAGCCAGCCATCTTTGTTTCTAGGCTAGGGTACATTCTGGTTATACTTCTTTCAGGATAGATTTTTTCGTTCTTTTGGCAGTTCATGGTATATTCAGAATTCTTCACCAACACAATTAAAAGGCATCAATTCTTCTTCGGTCTTCCTTATTCATCAGCCAGCTTTCCCACACATACGAGGCCACTGAAAACACCGTGGCTTGGATCAGTTGCATCTTAGTTTTCAAGGTGATGTCTTTGCTTTTCAACACTTTAGAGGTCTTTTGGGCCGACTTGCCTGATGCCAGTGCATCTTTTGATTTCTTAACTGCTGTTTCCATGGGTGTCGATTGTGGATCCAAATAAAATGAAATCCTTGACAACTTCAGTCTTTTCTCCATTGATCATGATGTTGCTCATTGGTCCAGTTGTGAGGATTTTTGTTTTCTTTATGTTGAGGTGCGATCTCTACTGAAGGCCGCGGTCTTTGATCTTCATCAGTAAGTGCTTCAAGCCCTCTTATCTTTTAGCAAGCAGGGTTGTGTCATCTGCAAAATGCAGGTTGTTAATGAGTCTTCCTCCAATCCTGATGTCGTGTTCTTGGTAAAGTCCAGCTTCTCAGATTATTTGCAGATTAAATAAGTATTGTAAAAGAATACAACCCTGACACACACCTTTCCTGACTTTAAACCACGCAGTATCACCTTTTTCTGTTTGAACGTCTACCTCTTGATCAGGTTCCTCATCAGCACAATTAAGTGTTCTGGAATTCCCACTCTTCGCAATGTTATCCATAATTTGTTATTACCCAAGCAGTCAAATGCCTTTGCATAGTCAATAAAACACAGGTAAACATCTTTCTGGTATTCTCTGCTTTCAGCCAGAATCAATATGACATCAGCTGTGATATCCCTCCTTCCATGTCCTCTTCTGAATCCTGCTTAAATTTCTGGCAGTTCCCTGTCAATGTACTGCTGCAGCTGCTTTTGCATGATTTTTAGCAGAATATTACTTGCATGTGATATTAATGATGTTGTTTGATAATTTCCACATTTGGTTGGATCACCTTTCTTAGGAATCAGCGTAAATATGGATCCTTTCCAGTTCGTAGGCCAGGTAGCTGTATTCCAAATTTCTTGGGATTAGACAAGTGAGCGATTCCAGTGCTGCATCCATTTGGTGAAACATCTCAGTTGGTATTCCATCAATTCTCGGAGGCTTTTTTTTCTCACCAATTCCTTCAGTGCAGCATGGACTTCTTCCTTCAGTACCATCGGTTTCTGATCATATGCTACTTCCTGAAATGGTTGAAGGTCGACCAATTCTTTTTGGCATAGTGACTGTGGGTATTACTTTCATCTTCTTTTGATGCTTCCTGCGTCATTTAATATTATACCCGTAGAATCCTTCAGTATTGCAACTCAAGGGTTGAATTTTTTCTTCAGTTCTTTCAGCTTGAGAAATGCTGAGTGTGTTCTTCCGTTTTGGTTATCCATCTCCAGATCTTTACACATGTCATTATAATACTTTTTCTTCTCAAGCCACCCTTTGAAATCTTCTGTTCAGCTCTATTACTTCGTCATTTCTTCCTTTCCCTTTAGCTACTCGACATTCAAGAGCAAGGTTCAGAGTCTCTTCCGACATCCATTATGGTCTTTTCTTTCTTTCCTGTCTTTTAAAGGACCTCTTGCTTTCTTCATGTGTGATGTCCTTGATGTCATTCCACAACTCACCTGGTCTTCAGTCATTAGTGTTTACCACATAAAATGTATTCTTGAGGTGGTCTCTAAATACAGGTGAGATATACTCAAGGTCATACTTTGGCCCTTTTTGACTTATTCTACTTTTCTTCCGTTTCAACTTGAACTCCCATATGAGCAATTGACAGTCTGTTTCACAATCGATCCCTGGCCTTGTTCTGACTGATGATATGAGTTTTCCCATCTTCTCTTCCCACAGATGTAGTCAGTTTGATTCCTGTGTATTCCAACTGGTAAAGTCCACGTGTATAGCTGCCGTTTATGTTGTTGAAAAAAAATATTTGCAGTGGATGAGTCACTGGTCTTGCAAACTTCTTTCATGAGATTTCTGGCATCATTTCTATCAGCAATGCTGTATTTTTCAACTACTTTTCCTTCTTTGTTTCCAACTTTAACATTCTAATGACCAGTAATTATCAATGCATCTTGATTGCACGTTTGATCAATCTCAGGCTGCAGAAGTTGTTTAAAATCTTCAATTTCTTTGTCTTTGGCATTGGTGGTTGGTGCATAAATTTGAATAGTCATATAAACTGGTCTTCCTTGTAAGTGTATGGATATTAGCCTATCAGTGACAACATTGTACTTCAGGCTAGATCTTGAAATGTTCTCTATGATGATTAATGTAACGTCATTCTTTTGACTCTGGTGGAATATCCGTGTTTGTAAGACTGCTCACAGACTGTTTCACCAGAGAGTTTTCCGGTACTGCAATATCTACCACTAATCTCTGTGATCCCTGTGAACTGGCAAAATAAGAATAGTGCTATAGATTTCTTCCAAATACAGAAAACATAATTATGAAAATGTTCTTGCCGTTGATTATGTTCTTTACCAATCTGTTCGTATGGGATTTTTGATACTTCGCTCGAAAAATGAGTCCAAGGTGCTGTGATGTGATTGTTTACTTTGTGTGGCCTTTCTAGCCATGGTCTTATAACATCCACCCTGGCGCTTGGGCAGGACTGTGTGATAGGGTAGTTGTGGCTCACCAAGGGGATTGTTTAGTTTTCCCTTCAAAGAGAACCAGTTCCAGAGCAAAGAGGAGGATTCAACTCCCATCAAGGAAGAACAGCCAGGAGCTGAGCATATATTATGGACCTGAGATCCCTGCACTGAGAAGCTCCTAGAAGCAGGAGACTGAGATAGAGAGAGGAAGCTGTAACCCTGAAGACGGTAAGATGCCATGGCAGGAGAGACCAAGCAACAGGGACCCGGCTATAGGAGATGCTGGCCCAGGGAGAAGGAAAGCTGAGTGCCTTTGGAGAGAGGCCCAAGGCCAGGCAGAGGCACGCCTATGAGCACAGGAGGGAAGAGGTTGTCCTGATAGAAGAAATGTATTCTGAGTATCTTTGAGCCTGAGTTATAACTGTTACTTCCCTAATAAACCCCATAATCATGAATATGGACTGTGAGCTCTGTGTGGCCGTTGCAATGAATTATTGAACCCAGCAGAGAAGTAGGGAGTGCTGTGTGAGGGACAGTTGGTGTCAGGGTTAGTGAAGATGGTGGAGAGAGGATAGTTTTTTCACCAATGCCTTCAATGCAGCTTCGATTTCTTCCTTTTATACCATCAGTTCTTGATCTTATGCTACCTCTTGAAATGGTTGAAAATTATCCAGTTCTACTGCAGTACTATATTAATATCAGACAAATTATACTTCAGAAAAAGGAGTATTATTGGGAATAGGTAGGGACATAACATAATAGAGGTTCACTTCTCCAAAAAGATACAACCATCCTAAATGTGTACATATTTAACAACAGGGCTCCAAAATACAAAAACTAATAAATCCGAAAGGGGAAATGGACAAATACGCATTTGTAATTGGTATCAGTACTTTTCTATCAATAATTAATAGAGCCCTGCTAGTCGAAGTCCAAAGCATCTGTATGAACCACTCATGGATGTCTATGTGTGTGTGTATGTATATAGTATAAAGACAAGTAATACAGAAATAAACATAGAGTCCTTGGGAGGTGCAAACGGTTAATGCATTCAGCTGCTAACCAAAATGTTGAAGGTTTGAGTCCACCCAGAGGCACTTCGGAAGAAAGGCTTGGCGATCTACTTTTGAAAAATTAGCCGTTGAACTGACACACTTGTGTGTCACTACTACTCTGACACACATGGGGCGAGGGGTCACCCTGAGTCAGATCAGCTTGATAGCAATTGAATGATTTTTTTATTCATTCTGCCAGTGTTTGTCTTTTAATTGGTATCTTAGGCTGGGTTCTCTAGAGAAGCAAAACCAGTGATATATATATATATATGTATGTATTTATATATAAATAGATTTATATCAAGGAAATGGCTCCCGAGGCTGTAGAGGCTGGTAAGTCTCAAGTCCATGGGTCAGCCTGGTGGCTTCTCCTGACTCACATAGATGCAGGGACTGCAGAACTGAAGATCTGCAGGTCATACAACAGGTCTGTGGCTCACAGGCTGCAAAGGCTGACAAATCTCAAGATCGGCAGGTAAGCTGGCAGCCCGCGGCTCACAGACTGCGGAGGCTGATGAATCCCCAAATTGGAAGGTAAGCTGAGAGTTCAAGTCCCAAAAACTTGAGATCAGATGAAGAGGAGCCAGCTGCAGGATTCAGAGTGAGCAAAAGCTCAAGAGCCTTGCCAGAAAGTCCACCTATATTGGATGCAGTCCACACCCCTGAGGAAACATCTGATTGGCTACTCACAGCAGATCCCATCATGGAGGTAATCACATTATATCACATCTCATCATGGAAGTGATTGCATCGTTTTACGACTGCTAAACTACATCATAACTGCCAAAGCACTGAGAATCATGGTCCAACAAAGTTAACACACAACTTTAATGATCCCAATTGTGAATTTAATCTATTTATATTTAAAGCAATTCATGATAAGGAAGGACTTATATCTTCTACTTTGTAATAGTAGGTCATATACGTATTTTGTTTCTCATTTTCTTCACTACTGTCCACTTTTGTGTTTGACTGATTTTTTTTCAAGTGTACAATTTTGATCCTCTCCTTGTTTCCTTTCCTTATATTTTTTAACTTCTTAGTGGTGAGCATGAGGATTACAATTAATATCTTATATTTATAACAATCTTCTTTTAATTAATACAAATTTAGCCTCAACAGTATACAAAATTCTGCTTTTATTCAGCTCAGTTACCTCCCCTACTTACGTTGCTGGTACAAAAATTGCATCTTTATACATTGTGTGTCCATTAAGAGAGATGTGTAAGTATTTTTATGCATTCGTGCTTTAAATCATATAGGAAAAAAAGAGAGGCATGATATAAAAATATTACTGACTTTGTTTTATCTAAGTAGTTACCTTTATGGAGTCTTTGTTTCTTTTTATGGCTTCCAGTTACTGTCTAGTGTCCTTCCATGCCAGCCAGAATGATTCCCTGTAGCATTTCTCATAAGGCAGTTCTGCTGCTAACACACTCCCTCAGGTTTTGTGTATCTGGGCATGTCTTAATTTCCCCTTTATTTTTGAAAGATAGTTTTGCTAGATACTGACATCTTGGTTCATAGTTTTGTTTCTGTATTTTTTTTTCCAGTATCTTAAATACATCATCCCACTATTTTCTCATCTCAATGGTGTCTGATGAAAAATCAACAGTTAAACTTGTTGAGACTCTCTTCTTGTACATTAGGGGTCACTTATCTCTTGCTACTTTCAAGTTTCTGTCTTCGTCTTTTGACATTTTGATTATGTCTCTCTGTGGATATCTATGTATTTATTGTCCTTTGAGTTTATTGAGCTTCTTGGATATCTAGATGACATTTGGGAGACTTCCAGTCATTACGTTTTCAAATATTCTTTCTGTCCTTTCATCTTTCTTTCCTTTCTGGGACTCCTTAATGAGTATATTGGTATGCTTGATGTTGTCCCGCAGGTCCCTTAGGCTCTGTTCATTTTCTTCATTCTTTTTCCTTTACGCTCCTCAGTTAGAACAATTTCAGTTGTGCTTTTTCAAGTTTACATTTTCCTGCTTTCTTGCTCAAATCTGCTGTTGAGCTCCTCTAATGAAAATTTTATTTCAGCTATTCTACTTTTCAGCTCTATAATTTCTATTGGGTTCTTTTGTATAATATTTCTTTATTAATATTTTCTACTTGTTCATACATTCTTCTCTTGGTTTCCTTTTTTTTTTGGTCTATGGTTTCTTTAGCTCTTTGAGGAAATTTAAGACAATTGGTTTAAAATCTTTGTCTAGTAATCCCAATATCTGTGTTTCCTTAGGGATGCTTTCTGTTCATTCTCTTCTTTCTTTCTTCTTAACAAATGAACCATCCTTTTCTTTTTCCTTTTATGACTTAAAATAGTGTGTTGAAAACTGGATATCTTAAATATTATAATGTAACTCTGGAAATCAGATTCCCTCCAGTCATTAGAGTTTGCTTTTTTTTTTTTAATTGTTGAGGGCCAGTCATCCATTTGCTTAGTGATGTTTCCAAACTAGTTCTGCAAAGATTGTATGTCTTCTCATGTGTGGACACTGAAGTTCTGTTCTGTTATGACAGCAGTCAGTTCATGACCTGACAGTGATTTCTTTAAATGCTTGTAGCCAAAAAGAAAAAGTAACATTATCCCAGTCTTTGCAGATTGGCTCTGAACTGGGGTGTTCTTTCAGTGCTAAGCAAGAGTGCCTAAAACTCTGCCTTAGCCTTCACTTCCTGCCCCCGTGGAGCCCAAAGATCAGCCAGAGGTGCAAGCCTAAAGCTTTGTCAGGATCTTTATGAGCATGTCTTCATCCTTAGGCAAGAATATTGCACTTCAGATTCCTCAGTATATGTGGTAGCCCTTCAAAGCCCTTAAACCACCAACCATTGTCCTCTCAGCCCCCTTTTTTCCAAGCTTTTGGATGTCTCTGCTGTTTTCTCTGTCCTTCATCCTTTGACCCTGGATGTAGGTTCAATTCTTATACCTTCGTACTGCTCAGTTTCCATCACATCATACATTTTTTCTTATGTGCTGTTGAGTCAGTTCTGACTCATAGTGACTATAGGATGGAGTAGAACTTCTCCAAAGGGTTTCTAAGGCTGTAATCTTTATGGAAGGAAACTGTCATATCTTTCTCCTGTGGAATAGTTGGTGGATCAAATCAAAAGGTTTAACAGCTGAGTGCTTAACCACTGCACTACTGGGGCTCCTTTTGACATCATGCATCATAATAGATTTTTAACACACCCCTCAGAAACATAGAAGTCCATAAATTGTCAAGGATACAGAAGATTTAACATGTATAAAAATACCAAATTGATATATGTGTATGTGTGTGCATTATCTAACCACTAAAGAATATACATTCATCTCATGCACATACATAGTGTTTATAAAAATTAACTGTATACTGTGTTATAAAGCAAGTCTCAACAAATTTCAAGAGTCTGCAATAATATAGAGGATACTGTGTAAGTACAGCATAGTTTAAAAAAAAAACCATCTTAGAAAAAGAAAATACAAAAGCTCCATGTGCTTGGATATTTTAAAATACTAGGCATTAAAAAAGACATCATAATGAAAATTAGAATATATTTTGAAGGGAACAATTATGAACATAGTACATATAAAAATTGGTGCAGTACAGACAATATAATATAGGAAACTTATAGCCTTAAAAATATAATTGGAAAGAACAAATTTTGAAAAATAAGTGAGTTAAACATCCATTCAAAATGTTGGGAAAAAAACAGAAACAAACATTCATAGGAATTTTTGTTTCTATTAATGATTGGATACATGCAACAGACGATCAACGAAGACTAAAGTGAATTCTTAGAAAATGCTAGTAAAATTGACAAACTTTAGGCAAGATTGATCAAGTGAAAAAGAATGAAGGTATAAATAACGAATATCAGGAATTAGAAAGAAAATGACTGCAGATCTTGCAGAACTTAAAGATAATGTGAGAATGTTATGAACCATATTAGCTAATAAATTTGCAAATTTAGGTAAAGTAGGCAAACGTATCATACCATGTAAGTTAATAACAACGATTCAAGAAGAAACAGGAAGCAAAAGTAATTCCACAATTGTTAATAGAATTGAATTGGAGCTCAAACTATTTTCAAAAAGAAAACTTCATGTCAGATGGCTTTTCCTGCAAATTCTGCCAAATATTCAAGAAATACTTCACAAATTCTTCAATATAAAATGAAATACATACCCAAACTCATTTTATAAAGCTTGTAGAATGAATATTGATACCAAAACCTGACAAGAGCAGCACAAGATGGGAAAATTACAGGCCAATGTCACTGATGAACATAGATGCAAAATATAAAAAGAAATAGGCAAAACAAATCCAGCAATACTCTAAAGAAGAATATATTATGACCAAGTTGGGTCTATCCCAAGAATTCAAGGTTAGTTTAACATTCAAAAATTAATCAGTACAATTTGCCATATGTACAGGAAAAATAAATGTGGTTATACTAATAGGTGTAATAAAATAAGTATTTGATAACCTCCAGCATCCACTCATGTTTTTTAAAAGAACATCTAGCATGCCATGAGACCAGAAGAACCAGAAGGTTCCCGGCTACTGTCGCTGAACATTTTGATCAAAGAGTCCATAGCAAAGCCCTGATCAAAAGGGGGAAAATGCAGAACAGAATTTCAAATTCTCATGAACCCTAGACTTTTTGGAGCCATTGAGGGTGAATGAACTCCTGAAACTATTGCCGTGAGATAATCTTTAAACATTACACCAAAAGCCTTCCCTTGAATCATCTTAAAACTGAAGTATAAAAAAGAAAACACCATACTGTTGCCATTGAGTTGATTCCGACTCAGAGACCCTGTAGGACAGAATAGCACTGCCCCATAGAGTTTCCAAGGTGCAGGTGGTGGATTCAAACTGCTCTTCTTTTGCTTGGCTACCGTATCACTTAACCACTGTGCCACGAGGGCTCCAGAACATTAGCTACTTAACTAATAAAAATGGTCTACCTTGAGCATATGCTCTTTTAAGAACTGTCTATATGGCATCAGATTGACAACAGCTACTGAAAAGATTAGATAGGAACCTTAAGGAGCAGTGGGTTTATGCTAATGACAGAGGAACTACTCAGAAAAGGAGGGTAAGAATGGTTGCACAACTTGAATGTAACCGATGTCGTTAAATTGTACAGGTAGAAACTGTTGAGTTGGTGTATGTTTTGCTGCATATATTCTCAACCACAAAAAATACATTTACAGGTAATAATTAACAAAAAATGTCAAGGAGAGCTAAATATTTTGAAAATAAGACAGAGTTGCATGTGAGGGAATGAGTGGGGTGAGCTGTTTTAGATTAATAGTTAGTAAAGGCTTATGGGATCAGGATATTTGAGGAGATAACTGACCTATATCAAAGGAGAGAATAGCTGTATGAAGTTCTGGAGGGAGGATATTGCCAATAAAGGAAAGAGTTGTTTCTGAGGCCCTTTAATAACCAAGTGTTCTGGCATGTTTTGAGGAAGCTCAGGAAATAAGTCATGGCTAGTGTGGAGTGAACCGAGGGAAGACTGTTAGGAAATGAGGTTAGTATGGTGGGCAAGCCCCGCATCATGAAAGACCATGGGAAGGATTTGGGAATTTTTCCTAATTGCCATGAGAAGCCACTGAGGTGATGCTGTTATGTAGACTGTAAGAGGGAAGATCGGTGGCACGGAGTCCAGTTTTCACCAAGAGATGATGGTGGCTGTAAGGTGGAGGTAGTGAGAAGTGGATAGAGTCAGGATTTATTTTAAGGTAGCGCCAAGAGTCCAGAATATGTGTCAATGGATTGGATGCAAGATTTGAATAAAGGAGAGAAATCAAGGATGATTTCTAGGTTTTTGTCCTGAACAATCCAGAGGATAGTGAGAACATTTGCTGAGATAAGGAAGACTGGGAGGTAGATAAGACACTTGGACGAAGAATTTTATTTGAACCACATTAAGTTTGAGATGCCTAGTAGACATTCAAGGGGAGATGTGAGGTCAGCCATTGGTGAAGGAACAGGGCAGAGTATGTAAATGAGGGTATCCTAGGGCTCAGGTGGAATTGACTGCCATGAATTGGCTCAGATAACCTAGACAGTGAGAAGTGAGGAGTGATGTTACTTAAACAGGGCATGGAAATCAATGAAAAAGGTGTGGGAGTGGCAGGGAGGCTAAGGTAGAGAAGTTTCTCTCTTCCTAAACCTGATTGGCTGGATTTGAAGACATCATAAGTTCCTGTATGAGAAATATCCAGCAAATTACCAGTTGATTTAATAAATTGATAACAAAGTCTACCTTTCAGCCAAAGATTGAAAAACAAACAAACCAATTGCCATCCAGTGAATTCTGACTCTTAGCAACCCTATAGGACGGAGTAGAACTACCCCATACGGTTTCTAAGGAGCAGCTGTTGGATTCAAACAGCAGACCTTTTGGTTAGCAGCTGAGCTCTTAACCACTGCACCACCAAGCTCAAACCAAGAATAACACACATGAGGAACTTACTCCTTAGTTCAATCAAGTATGTAGAAATTCAAATTTGTAATTTTGGAGATTCCCCCTCTTTTTTTTCAAAGTGGGGGGCATTGAGATGCAGGATTTTCCTATGCCCACCATCCTAAGGGATTTAATTAACCCATAGTTGAGACATTGTAAACATCTCAAGAAATTATTACCTTTGAGAAACTTGAGGGTGAGTAGGCATATCACCTGGCTCCTCTTAAACTCCTTTTAAAAACCTGACTTGAAGACTCACCTGCCTTTTTGAATAAGTGCCAGCTTAAATAGGCAGGGTTCAGGGAATTGCCAACCAAAGGTATGGTTTCTCCAGAGGCCTCCAAGAGGTGTAAAAGAAGAGCGGAGCCAGACCCCGAGCTTGGGACACACCCTTGGTAGGAAATATTTGAGTGTGTGTGTGGTGAGGGGAGCACTCGGTGTGGGAGAGTGGGGTGGGTGGGTAATAGGGAAATGCCTGTTTTTTTTTTTTTTTTTCTGGTTTTAAGAAACAGTTTTTTACTTTTTTTGTTTTTTTAATTACAACGAACAGTTCAGTGGAGACATGTTCCTTATCTGCAGGGGCTAGTGGAATTGCTGATAGCTGAGAATGTAGCCTGCTCCCCAAGTGCGAGTTGGCATTTTAGAGAGAAATCTTGATGTTTGGAGCACTGACTGGCCCTGCCTTTTCTAAATAATTAAGGGTGGTGGGGTGGTGGTGAGAGAAAGAGGATGGTCTGTGAACACTGACCCTGGAAAATTAACTCCCAAGTGTGTGGGTTGTGGATAGCAGGAAAAGAACATCACCCGCAAATGACAGCAGTGCCTTTATTTATTTATTTATGCTTCTTTTTAGTTCTGAGTTGTTTTTAAGCTAGAAATTAATGGGGCCACCATGAGTTTTCAGAGAATGAGTTTTACAAAAATCTAAGTGTTTTAAATATTGCAAGGATTTACTTATATATGCTGTATATGAGAAAAGTCCTTACAGTTACAGGGAGGAGAAAGAAAGTATATTCAGGAATTAAATTTTCACAGTTCTCTGAATTCTTATATTTCTCTTGTTGTCCATTTTTCTTTTTTTGTCCTTCATCCACCCCTTCCACCTTTACCCACTGTCTTCATCATCTAGTGCTGCCATAACAGAAATACCATGAGTGGATGGCTTTAACCGAGAGAAATTTAATACCTCGCATTAAAGTAGGCTAATAGTCCAAGGCATCAGCTCTAAGGGAAAGTTTTCTCTCTCTTTCGGCTCTGGAAGAAGGTCCTTGTCCTTATCCTTCCCATGGTCAAGGAGCTTCTCAGGTGCAGGGACCCTGGGTCCAGAGGACATGCTCTGCTCCTGGTGCTGCTTTCTTGATAGTCTGAGGACCCCAACTCTCCGCTTGCTTCCCTTTCCTTTTACCTCTTGCGAGATAAAAGGTGGTGCAGGCCACACCTCAGGGAAAGGTGACCTGAGTGAGGGTGGTGTTACAATCCCACCCTAATCCTCTTACAGTAAAATTACAATCACAAAATGAAGGACAACTAGGCAATAGTGGGAATCATGGCCTAACCAAGTTGAAACACACGTTTTTTAGGGTCATAATTTAATCCAAACCAAATCAAACTTGTCACCATCAAGTTGATTCCAACCCGTACAGACCCTAGTTGATATTAACTCATAGAGACCCTATAGCATAGAGTAGAACTACCTCATAGAGTTTCCAAGGACTAGTTGGTGCATTCGAACTGCTGACCTTTTGGTTAGCAGCTGAGCTCTTAACCACTATGCCACCAGGCCTCCTCTTGATCCACAGTCCACCCTAATTCACCACTGTGTTAGAAAAAGGTGTTGCTATTCTGAAATAAGAACTTTTTACTATACTTTTGTGTTCGTGGTTGCTTTGGGTATGTCTTTAAGCACTGAACAGTTAACTCATACCCATTAAAAACCCATTGCCACTGAGTCTATTCCAACTCATAGCGGCCCAATAGGGCAGAGCAGAACTGTGCCATAGACTTTGCAAGGAGCGCCTGGTGGATTTGAACTGATGACCTTTTGGTTAGCAGCCATAGCTCTTAAACAGTACACCACCAGTGTGGGAGGGGTTTAATTGATAACATGATGTCTGGGCTCCAAGGGAGATGGAATGGATGTGCAGGAGAAGGGCATGCAGAGTCAGCCTGTATAGTCCCCTGAACTCTGTTCAAGATCATAACACACCTCAGTAATCACTTGAATCTAAACATACAACTTTAACAGTTGATGTAAATGACTTTACACATGAATTTTGGAACGCAACTATTTCTCAATGGAAGTTTCTTCAACTAAGCTGTTTGTATTCCCTTAATAATTATGAAAGCTAACATTTATTGTGTTCATTCTGTGTGTAAGGCCTTTTTCTAAGTGCCTTGTGTGTTTTATTTAACCTGCGTAACAACCTTTTGAATAAGACCCATTTTAGAAATGGGAAACTGAGGCAGTGAGAGATAAAGTAACATTCCCAGATCAACCAGCTGATAGATTGAGTTAGGATTTAAACCCAGGCAGTTTGTTTCAGAATTTGCTTATGTAATCACTGTACATGACAGCAGTGAGCCCTAGCGGCTGTGTGGCTAAAGAACTTGGCTGTTAACTGAAAGGTCAGTGGTTCGAACCCACCAGCCTCTCTGCAGGAGACAGATGTGGCAGTCTGCTTCAGTGAAGACTTACAGCCTTGGAAACCCTATGGGGCAGTTTTACTCTGTCCTTTGGGGTCACTATGAGTTAGAATCGACTTGATGACAGTGGGTTTTGGCACATAATACTAATGTGCAGTGTATTCTGTATGCCGTGTATATGTTCAGAAACTAATTTTCCGAACATTTATGCCATATATAGATTACCAATCCACTTGCCGTTGAGTAGATTTTCACTCATGACGACCCCGTGAGTTTTCAGAGTAGAACTGCCCTCCATACGGTTTTCAATAGCTGTGACCATTTGGAGGTAGATTGCCAGGCCTTTCTTCCAAGGCAACTGAGTGGATTTAAACTGCCAACCTTTCAGTTAGTAGCTGAGCACTTAACTCTTTGTGCCACCTAATACATATATATACTAGGAGGTTTTCCTCCTTATTTGTACTTTAATGTTTTGTAGCCTGTTATGAATAGTTGTTCCTGGCAGTGAACTAGATGCTAAAGAACAGAATAGGCACATGTAACCCTCTCTCACCTTCTCCCTCCCCTCTTTCACAGAGATGAAATGAAAAGGAATTAATGAGGACAGATTATTGGATTAGGGCCCATACTCAGGGCTCTAACAGCATGGGGAGTTTCTCCTGTCACTTCAGTTCTTGTTCAGGAATTGGTACCTGCTTTTTGTGAATCACAAATACCAGTGCTTTATATCAAGCCATTTAGATTTGGGCTATGGAGCAGTGACTTTAAAAAATTAAATGTTATTTTCAGAGATTTTTTCTATTAATTGTTTACATTTATTTTAATTGTATATTCTGAAACCGCTACAAAAAGGCATGAAATAATTGTTTAAATTTTAATTCGTATGGGTCAAAATGTATGTTAAACTACCTATTGTCGCCTTCACAGTCGTCGTTATGTTTGAGCCGGTTGTTGTGGCCACTTGTTATCAAGTATGACTTTCTTCTCCAGGGACCGATCTCTCCTGACAACATGTCCAAAATATGTGAGATGAAGCCTCGCCATTCTTGCTTCTAAGGAATATTCTGGCTGTACTTCTTTCAAGACAGATTTGTTCATTCTTTTGGCAGTCCGTGGTATATTCAATATTCTTTGCAAATACCGTAATTCAGTGCCTTCAATTTTTCTTTAGTCTTCCTTATTCATTGCCCACCTTTCGTGTGCGTATGAGGTGACTGAAAACACCATGGCTTGAGTCAGGCGCACATTAGTTTTCAAGGTGACATCTGTGCATTTGAACACTTTAAAGAGGTCTCTGGCAGCAGATTTGCCCAATGCAATGTGTCGTTTGATTTCTTGACTGCTGCTTCCGTGGGTGTTTATTGTGGATCCAAGTAAAATGAAGCCCTTAGTGATGTCAACATTTTCTCCGTTGTCATGATGTTGCTTATTGGTCCTGTTGTTAGGCTGTTGGTCTGTAGTCTTTGATTTTCTTCAGTAAATGCTTTAAGGCCTCTTCACTTTCAACAAGCGAGATTGTATCATCTGCATATCTCAGGTTATTAATGAGTCTTCCTCCAATCCTGACGCCTTATTCTTCTTCAGACAGTCCAGCTTCTCGGATTATTTGCTCATCATACAGGTCGAATAGGTATGGTGAAAGGATACAATGGAGATGCACACCTTTCTTGACTTAAAACCATGCAGTATTCCTTGTTCTGTTTAGATGACTGCCTCTTTTTCTATGTACAGGTTTCTCATGAGAACAATTAAGTGTCCTGGAAATCTCATTCTTCCCCATGTTATCCATAATTTGTTATGAGCTGGAGTAGGTCTCAGAAATAATGTGCCATTTCTTCCAGTTGGTCCTGCACGGCTGCCTACTTCCCTAGGTGGTAGCAGGTAAGGCCTGTCTCAGAAACACTCCCCTCCTCACTAAGCATGATTCTTCACACTGCTCCATCTTCTTTCCCGTGTGTGTCTCCTGCCCTCCTCAGTGGCTGGGGAAAATGATAGTAGTCCACTATGAGATTTATTCTTTTATTATACTTTATTTTATCATTTGTTTTTATAACATAGTTCCGTTAAAATCAAGGGTAATAAAAATGTTTCTGTGATGGAAGTGGATAATCCCACCCGTTGTGTCCATCTAAAGTTTCATGAGAAAACTGTGCCCACAACAGAGGGCTCCCACTCCTCTGGCTCACTGTATTTTCTCCTCGTTTATTTGCTCTTCCCTCTTTCCTGATGCATGCATGGGACCACTGAGCTTCAGGACTCCACAATTCTCCTTTTCATACCAGTGTTACTGTAATCTTGGGTTCATGGGCTGCCTTGCCACAGATTTACTCATTCTGTTTCTGTTAATTATTTCATTACTTAAAAATCTCTCATGAATTTTTCCAGAAGTACATTCTATTCCTCAAAAACTTGGAAGCAATGGGAAAATATGCAATAAATAACAAGAAAACATACGTAATGCATAGAATAAATTATTAACGTTCCGATATGTCTGTTATCTTACTTACATTGGCATGTATGCGTATTAGAGTCTCTGGTTGATGCAAATGGTTAATATCTTGAGCTGCTGACAGAAAGTTGGAGTTCAGGTCCACCCAGAATTGCTGTGAAAGAGAGGTCTGGCAGCCTACTTCCGAAAACCCAGCCACTGAAACCCCTATGGAGTACAGTTCTACTCTGGCACACTGGCGTCATCATGAATCAGAACTGACTCAGTGGCAACTGGTTTTATGTGTGTATTAGCACACACATTTATGTACATTAACACAGATATTATATCCTGATATTTTCATTCATCATTAGTCTTTTCTCATGATAAATTTTTTTTGTTTTTTTTTAATGAGGGCATTAAATTACTTTATAATATTCTGTGTGCATGTAGTATATGTTTTTTAACAATTTGAACTATAGTTGCAATAATAAATGTGCATGTTTCTAGTAATCTTCAATGTATACTTACATCTTTTTAACATACATCTCTGCCATTAAATCTCTTTGTTTAATTATTGTTTAACACTCTTTACGCCTAAGAGATGGTCTCAGAAGCAGCCCTGATCAGTTTTTCTCCCTCTTACTCATGAAGCCCCTTAATGTATCCCAAGGTATCAACTACGAAGCATTTTACGTCCTTATCATTTGTTTATTTTTCATTCAGTCAGTATATTCCATGGGCCAGAAATAGTCTATGTTATGCAGATACAGTGGTGAAAGGTACACACTGTCCCTGTCCTCATGAAGGGGACAACCCAGTGCAGGTGGGAGGAGCACTGGGGAAATGCAGCTGAGAGCAAGGACAGACAACCCTCCAGGAACCACACTGGACTTCAGAGAGGCTTGTTGGCTGCTGTTCACCTGGCAGGCTTCTAGATACCAGAGTACCCTTGGGCTTGGTGCCTGCTCCTCTCTCTATTGACACCCTCCCTGTAGGATGCCTCAGTGAGTTTACTGCTGTCTATTTGTAGCTAAGGACGTGAGGTTTATACCTCCATCCATTCAAACTCCTCCTGGGTCCAGACTCATATATTGAAATGTCAGCCTAACTCTCTGTATTGACCTCTTTATGCATTATAATGATACATTCCTCATATGGCCATCATGAAAAGCAAACATGAAAGGGAAAGCACAGGAGTGCCTGGCACCAGTGTAGGTACTCAATGAACATTAGCTGTTGGTATTATTCTTGACATCCCCATGTGGGGTGAAGTTTTATTACCTGACATCTCCATGTGAATATCTAACACCCACACCATGTTATCTAGGCTATGAAACAATTCTTGGTTCCAACCACCATTCCATTCTTATCGATGAATTTCTCAAGGCTTCAGTGATGGGATTGTGTGTTTTTCCACACAATGGACGTGATTAGGAATGGTTGGCTAGGTCCTACACAATAAATTGCTCCAGCATTCCTATGGATGACCATTGAGACAAGTTTCAGCCAACGAATGTAGCAAAGAATTGGAACCACTCTCAGCTGTTCATGCGAGTACTCTCAATCCAGAGTATCTGGTAAGTCGACTGTTAGGGATTGAATTGTGTCCCTCCAAAATGTATGTGGAAATCCTAACCCCGGTACCTGTAAATCTGACCTTGTTAGGAAAGAGGGGGCCTGCTTTTATTATGTGAATGAGGTCATACCAATGTAGGGTGGGTCCTAAGCCTAACTCTTCTTAGTTATAAAAGGAGCAGAACACACACAGACACAAACAGGTGAAAAGGAAGACAGACAAAGAAGACAGATGCTTCTAGAAGGCCAGGAACACAAATGATTGCTGGCATCTACTAGAAGCTGAGGTAGACAAGGAAGGACCTCCCACTACAGCCATGCCCTGAATTCGAACGACTACCTGCTAAACCGTGAGAAAGTAAATTTCTGTTCTTTAAAGCCATCTAGTTGTGATATTTTTTGTTATGGAGGGACTAGGTAACTAACACACATAACCGTGCTTATAAGTTCAGCCCAGTGCAGAATAATTTTCTTCCCTCCTTGGTCTAGCCCACCCGAACCTGCTCTTTCCCTATCAGTGTCCTTTGCTTTCACCTAAGAGTTATGACAGAGTCAGCTCGATGGTGATGCATTGAAATTTCAATTTATTTTATATTTATGATTATTATTAATTCCAGTATTTTCTACAGTTTTCAATGGAGACAGTCTTATAATCTATGAATAGCATTTATACTTTTTGTTTTTTTGTACTAGCTTACACTTCCAGTGTTAAATGTTTAATAAAAGTAATGATAGAAGCACCCTTATTTTATTGTTTATTAATTTTAAAGAGAATGTCCCACACGTCACCATGAACTATCATGCTAGTTGTAGTTTTCCACGTTCGGGAACTCCTTTTCTGTTCCATGTTTGCTCCTAGCCCTTATCTCTCCGTGTGATTGGATTTTATCAACCTGCTTTGCCCCCATCTCTTGAGGTGAGCATATGTCTTCTCTTCTTTCACCTATGCATGTGGTGAATGAAATTACTAAATCTTTAATGTTCACTCAAATTTGTATGCCTACAATCAACCGCCTTGATCATGGCATGTTACGTGGTTTATACTTTGCTGGATTTCCTTTGCTTGGCGTCTTACGTAGGGTTTTGCATCTCAGTTACTGAGTGTGCTTGTCCTCTAACTCTTCTTCTACTATCCTTCTCTAGTTTGTTATCAATTTTAAACTAGCCTTAAGGATCAAGTTAGGGGAATATCTCATGATTTTCTAATCTCTGTTGACTACGTACAAGATTAAAATGACTGTTTCTTGCATGTTTGCTGGAACCTGACTGGAAACGATCTAGGTCTGCCGTTTTCTTTGTAGGGAGATGTTGAACTACTGACCCACTTTATTTAGTGGTTAAAGGCATCTTCTGGTGCTAATTTACTTAGAAAAAATTCTGATGCATGTTCTAGGGTGCTCGAATCTCATCTTTAAATATTGATTATCAGGGCTTGTAGCCTCATGCAAGCCAATTCATCAATCCCAGATTTCCCCAAAGTCAGGCTCTGCAACTCTTCCCGGTACCAAATTCCCTCATTTAAGACTTATTTGCAAAGAAAGAGACAACAGTATGCTATCTACGCAGTTGTGTATCCGCAGCCTTCTTGAGTCCATATTGTGAGGATACAGTCTTCTAATACTTTTTTTGTAATTGTTCTTTTTCTTATTTTTTTTTTTCCTTTTTTCACTGCCAATACACCCCCTCCCCCAATCTAGTAGTTTTAAAGTTGTGCGTTTCAGGTTCAAGTCTGTAATCCAGCTGGGCTTCTGTTTGTGCTGCATGTGTGCATCAAAAGAACGTGCTTCTAGAAGTAGAAAGCAGGCAGTGAGACTGTTGGGTGGTTGGCGGGGTAGGGGGAGGGGAGCTGCTGCTCAGAGGGGGCGCCCGAGGGAGGCACGAGATGCCAGGCTGCCCACCGCAAGCCCGCAGACTCCAAGGAGGTGGAACCTGCGTGCGCCATGAGCCTTTTGAGACAGGCCCAAGCCCGCCCAGCCGGGTGCTTGCAAGTTCCACCAGGACTAGGGGAAGCCTAAGGCCAAGGAGGGCAAGGTCTAGGGTCTGGACCTGAGAACTGGTTCTGCCACTTGTGATCGCAGAGCTTATGCTGGAAAGGAGGGCAGGAAGCATATCACAATGTGTGTCCGGAGGATGACCCAGAAGGGCGGGAGTTGTGGTCACCCAGGGACTCTGGGTCTGCATATGGAGGCCCCCAGGGTGCAATTCCAGGAGCAGAAGGCAAAGCCACAGAGGCCAAAGTGCACCTCGCCAATGCTTCCCAGGGGCATTGCCCCAAATATGGGGAGCAGTCCCTACTCTGGGCTAGGGACTTTGTTTCCTCCATTCTCATCACTGACTGTGAGCAGACTCTAGTCTATGCAGACTAATGAGGAGTTATCAAAATGAGCTCCAAACTCCGGATTTGAGTTAAGGATCATAAACTAACATAGAGAAATACGACTTTAGCAATAAGTGACTGTTTGAAGCCCAAGTTGCCTTAAAACACAGAATTTCAGTCTTTCAGCTCCTCTGCTAACGTAATAACTAAGAACAGAATCTCACTGGAGCTCAAAGATGTGGGGCACTGGGAATACTCCTGGGTCTGTCTGCTCACGGCTGATTGCCTGATTCCCAGTTTTATTATACAGCTTAAATACAGACCAGAAGAGGAGTTTGGGGCTTGACATCTGACATCTTAACACCAGTTCCTGTTTCTTGAGGAAGGAAGAGGTAAAATAAATCAGCGTTTACTGTGTCCTTCTCCATCCCCGGAAGTCCTTGTGAAGACCCTCTCAGGTAAGGACTGACGGGGAGTGGCTTGGTTTACTATTCGACTTTGTCCTTCAGTCACTTTGTTTATGTCCTGCATGTAAACTATTATGCATTGACAGAAGCATTCTAATTCTTATGCAGAATGACTAGACCTCCTGCAGAATGACTATATTGTGCCTCCCTTGGGCACCCCTGTCTGCGCAGCACCCTCCGCCCCCAACTGCCCAACCGCCTCTCTCCTGGCATTCTGCTTCTAGAAGTATGTTCTTTTGATGCAGAGATGCAACACACACAGAAATCCCAGCTGGATTACAGACTTGAACCCGAAGACCTTATGCAGAATGACTATTTATGAACCACTAAACTCAGTACTAAAGCAGGTACTTACCCCTCAGAGAAGGCCCTGGGGGAGGTTGATACATGCATTCCCCAGTGCTCCTGCTGCTCTAGAAGTGCCTGAAATGCCTCTCTGGGAAAGGCCTTCAGAGTAGTAGGCTCATGGCCCACGTGGGAATTCAGGCCTATTTTTCTGTTAGAACATCTCATTTCGCTCTGAAAATGTTATTATCCAGTTTATTCACCAGACATGAGTACAGACATCTCATATTTTCAAAATTAATCCCATTCTCTAATACTAATTTGCCACCAAGAGTATATTCCAAAGTGTTTCCAATAGGCTAGAAAGTCTTTCCAAAGAGGGGAGTCCTGCGCCGTGTTGTGCAGTGACAGCAGGGTTGGCATAATATGTTTACCCAGATACCTACCACTTTTTAAAAATTTTTTATTGTGTTTTACTTGAAACTTTACAGAGCAAATTACTTTCTTGTTCAGCCATTTATACACAATTGTTTTGTGACATTGGTGGCAATATTCATGATGTGTCAGTATTCTCTTCTATGCTCCAGTTCCCCGTTTCCATCTGCCATGATTCCTGTTCCATCCTGCCCTCTTTTCTGTGCTTTTGGGCAGGTTTTGCACTTTTGGTCTCATACACACGATTGAACTAAGAAACACTTTCTTCACGTGTGTTACTGTTTGTTTTATAGACCTGTCTAATCTTTGGCTGAAGGGCGAACTTCAGAAGGTACTTTCGACTTTGTTGCTTTCCATAATTCCTGAAATTCCAAGTCTACCACCTGAAGAACTTCCTTTAGTGTTTCATTTAGAACAAGTCTGGTGGCGATGAATTCTCTTAAGCGTCCTTCACCTGAGAATGTCAATATTTTTCCTTTACTCATGAAGGAAATAACAGCCTATAGAACACTGGGTTAATGTTTCTTTTCTTTTAGTGTTGAAAAAATGTTGTTTTCACAGCCTTTTGGCCTCCATGGCTTCTGATGATGAATACGGAGTCATTCCAATTGTTTTTCCTGTGTGAAATGAGTTGTTTTCTCTCTAGCTTCTTTGAAGATACTTTCTTGGTCCTTGTTATTCCACAATTGACAGTGAGGCATTTGGGCGTAAAATTATGTGAGTTTAACTTGTTGGAGTTTGCATAGCTTCTTGAATCTGTAAGTTTATGTCTTTCAACAAATTGGGAAAGTGTTGAGCCAGTATTTCTTCAGATACTTTTTTCTACACCACATATTTTCTCTACACCTTATGGAATTCCAATAAATAAATGTTAGATATTTTTGGATTTTTTTGAGGCTCTGTTCATTTTTTTTTCAGATTGGATATTTTCAGTTGAACTATTTTCATCTCATTGATCCTTTTGTCTGTCAACAGCATTCCGCTGTAGAGCTGATCAAGTGAATTATTTATCTCTATTTTTCTATTTTTCCTGTCTAAAATTTTCATTTGTGAATGGTTTCTATGTATTTTTCTATTTTTCTAAGGTGTGCCTGTTATTTCTTTGAGCGTGGTTAAAGTAGCTTTTTAAAGTTTTTGTCTATGATTCCAAGACTTACAGAAAATGTTGATGTTGTTTGTTTTAGGAATCACTTGACCCAGTTATGTTCAGGCTGCAGGTTCTTTCCCACCTTCTGTATGCTGTGGCTCAGATGTCGGTTCAGATTTTGAAGACTTTGCGGTGATATTTGGATGTAATCTATGGGAGTGTCACTCAGTCTGGGACCTTGTTGGTGTTCTAACCCATAATGCAGTTCTCAAAGGATTGATCTACTTCTTAGGGTCAGAGCAAAGCATATGCAACTATGGGAGGTGGGGGGGTATGAAAAACAACTTTATGGTATCCCTCTTTTGAGCCGCCTGTTCTCTGTCTCTCTGAGGCTCTCTGATGTCTGAGCAGCTACCTTCCTGGTCCACTGGCAAGAATGTAGGGGCTTTAATCTCTTCATTCTGCCGTGCAATTAAGTGACTGGGTCTGCCTATGAGGCCAAATAACGGTAAGATGGAGAAAATGTAACAGAGATTCCTCTATATTATTTGGTCCTTATATACTTAGGTCAGAGAGAAGGCACACTGTTTCTGGTGATACTTCGAAACAGGTATGGAGAAAAAGGCATTAACAGGTCGATAGCTGCATACTAGGTGTTACGGATTAAATTCTGTCTTCCCAAAATGTATATATCAGCTTGACTAGGCTATGCTTCCCACTATTGTGCGATTATCCACCATTTTGTCAGCTGGTGTGATTTTCCAATGTATTGTAAATCCTACCTCTATGATGTTAATGAGCGAGGATTTGAAGCAGTTATGTTAAGGAGGCAGGGCTCAATCTACAAGATTAAGTTGTGTTTTAAGTCAATCTCTTTTGAGATATAAAAGAGAAAAGAGCAGAGAGACAGGGGGACCTCAGTACCACCAAGAAAGAAGTGTCAGGAGCAGTGCATCCTTTGGACCTAGGATCCCTGTGCTGAGAACCTTCTTGTCCAGGGGAAGATTGGTGACAAAGACCTTCCCCTAAGAGTGACAGAGAAAAAAAGCCTTCCCCTGGAATTGGCACCCTGAATTTGGACTTATAGAGCCTCCTGGACTGTGAGGGAATAATTTTTTTTGTTAAAGTCATCCGTTTGTGGTATTTCTGTTACAGGAGCACTAGATGTCTAAGACACTAGGTACCAGGAGATGTACATTTCCCAGTTCTTTCACTCCCAGGGACACTATGACTAAGTAGCCAATGCCATAAATCCATGCGCGCAGACTATTCTGATTACTGCTTTGACTCTACTGTCTGTTATGGTAACCACACCCACCTTGTCTTTGTTGATTGAGTGCCACCACTTGGCTGCTACCACCATGGGCTCCAGTCAACTGCATTGTAGTTAGGTGTCTTAATTCAGTTAGGGCAGTTCTCACTGTGGACTCTTACTTACATAAAATAGCAACCACAGAAGTCTTCAGTAAAGCTGGGGCTTGCTTCCCAAATTTGTACCTCACCGCTATGGTAAAAAGAAAGCCCCCTGGGCACTCCGTGTGTGGGTCTGTGGGTCCAGCCTAATAAATCCATTCTAACCTGCCAATTTCCCTCAGCCTTTGGTTACCTTCTCCTACATTATACAATGGCAGATCTGCCATTTCCACTTGATTTATTGTAGGCCACCACTTAATCCATGCTTCAGTAAACCAACCAAATAAACTATGAGATCCTTTTCTAACCTCTCAAGCTGAAACACTGAATGAAGAATCCATGCTTCCTGGGCCTATATCAATAAACTCAGACTAATCCACCTTTATGTTGCTTGCACCATTATCCCACACCCGGAATAGCCATTCCCACACATATTCACCAGGTTTCTGTATGTATATATTACAAAAATCAAGCAGTTCTTTTGGAGTTTAGCATACCTTCTCCTGGGTCACACTTTATAGTTCACCTTTTGGGGCTTGTTGGGACTGAAGCCTAGGTATAGGTCTAGAAGCAAAAATGGGCAGTGGCAGTGGGATGTTCAGCCGTGTCTTATAAGGCATCTGCCTAAGGTGATGCCCCAGGCAATGCCCCAGACACCACCCCAGGAGACAACTCAAACAAGACACTTCAGGCACAGCTGGGGTAATCTCATCAGATGGAGGTGGAAGGGATAATTGTTTTACTGGGAAGGGTGCCTTAGCAGGCAAAATTAGAGAATCTCTTCAGATGGTAGTAAAAGATCTGGTTCTGTTAGGAAGAGCGATTCAACAGAAATTGGAGGTTCATTGTCCCCCGCTTTCTGACTGTCTGCCCATATGTCCTCATCCCAAGTTTCAGGATCCCATTTCTTCCCAATCAATGCCCTCACTCTAACTTCAGACACCATTTGAGGTTGGATATTCAACTGGCGCTTTAATTCAGTCACTCTAATGATAAGAATCTGAGTTTATTTTTGGCAGCATTAGCCTTGTTACTATAAGAAATATGGTTTTCTTTCTGGGCACAAGTGGCAGCTTTCAGATCTTGTATGTGGTGCTTGAGCTTTGAGTCCATTTCTTTCATTCACCAGTGTGGCTAGCAAAAGCAGGACCAAACAAGCAGCTTCCTTATTATTCTTATGCTGACAAAATTATAGAAAAGTATCAAATATATAATCAGGCAGAGCCTTGTCTCTCACAAATATTTGATCCAGTGGTAGTAGTATTTTGCGTATTTCTATTGTCACCTCCACCATGGATTAACAATAGCCTGTTTACTCCTGGAGACAGTTATCAGTGCCTTTAAGATTAGCCAGACTTGAGAATCAATTCAGAAAACTCATCCTTAAGATTTGGTTCCTCTAGAACCAGTGTAGGTACCAAATGTCTTAGCCTGGGATCTCTAGAGGTGCAAAACTAGTGAAGAGAACATATATATATATATATATATACACACACACACATATATATGAGTGTGTGTGTATATATATGTGTGTTTCTGTGTGTGTGTGTGTATGGAAACCCTAGTCGCATAATGGTTAATAGCTATAGCTGCCAACCAAAAGGTTAGCAGTTCGAATCCACCAGGCGCTCCTTGGGAACTCTGTGGGGCAGTTCTACTCTGTCCTGTAGGGTCACTATGAGTTGGAACCGACTCGACGGCAATGGGTATATATATATATATACATACACACACACACACACACATACATATATATACGCATACATATGTTAGTTGTGGCTGTTAGATGCCATCGATCCTGTGTAAAACAGAATGAAACACCGCCTGATCCTGAACCATCCTCACAATCATTGCTATGTTTGAGCCCATTCTTGCAGGCATTGTGTCAGTTCATGTTGTTGAGCACCTTCCTCTTTTTTTCTGACCCTCAGCTTCTCCAAGCATGATGAGCCTCTCCTGGGACAGGTCCCTCCTGAAAATATGTCCAAGGCACGTGAGACGAAGTCTCGCCATCCTTGCTTCTAAGGTGCATTCTTGGTGTACTTCTTCCAAGATGGATTTGTTTATTCTTCTGGCAGTCCATGGTATATTCAGTATTCTTTGCCAACACCATATTTTAAATGAATCAGTTCTTTAGTTTTCCGTATTCATTGTCTAACTTGCTCAAGCATGTGAGGTGATAGAAAATATCATGGCTTTGCTCAGGCACACCTTAGTCCTCAAAGTGACATCTTTCTTTCTCAACACTTTAAGGAGGTCTTTTGCAATAGATTTGCCCAATGCAATACATTGTTTGAATTCTTGACTGCTGCTTCTGTGGGCATTGATTATGGATTCAAGTTAAATGAAATGCTTGATGACTTCAGTATTTTCTCTGTTTATCATGGTGTTGCTTACTGGTCCAGTTGTGAGAATTTTTGTTTTCTTTATGTTGAGGTGTAATCCATACTGAAGGCTGTAGTGGTTGCTGTTCATCAGTAACTGCTTCAAGTCCTCTTTACTTTCAGCAAGCAAGGTCGTATCAGCTGCATATCATAGGTTGTTAGTGAATCTTTCTCCAAAACTAATGCCATGTTCTTCTTACAAACCAGCTTCTCAGATTATTTGCTCAGCATACAGATTGAGTAAGTATGGTGAAAGGATACCACCATGACACATAACTTTCTGATTTTAAACCACACGGTATCCCCTTGCCCTACTCAAATGACTGCCTCTTGGTCTATGTACATATTCCGCATGAATACAGTTAAGTGTTCTGGGATTCCCATTCTTTGCTAAGCTATCCATAATTTGTCATGAGCCGCACAGTTGAGTGTGCTTGTATAGGAAACAGAAATAGGTAAACATCTTACTGATATTCTCTACTTTCAGCCAAGATCCATCAGACATCAGAAATAATATCCCATGTTCCATGTCTTCCTCTGAATCTAGCTTGAATTTTTGGTAGTTCCCTGTCTGTGCACTGCTGCAACTGTTTTTAAATTATATTCAGCAAAATTTTTCTTGCGTCTGATGTTAATGACATTGCTTGATAATTTCCGTATTGCGTTGGACCACCTCTCTTTGAATGGGCACACATATAGATCTCTTTCAGTCATTTGGTCAGGTAGCTGTCTTCCAAATATATTGGAATAGACAAGTGAGCGCCTTCAGCACTGCGTCCGTGTGTTGAAACATCTCATTTGGTACACCATCAATTCCTGGAGCCGTGTTTTTTGCCAATGCCTTCAGTGCAGCTTGGAGTTCTTCCTTCAGTACCATCAGCTCTTGATCCTATGCTACCTCCTGATATGGTTGAACGTTGACCAATTCTTTTTGGTGTATTGAGTCTGTGTATTCCTTCCGTCTTCTTTTGATGTTTCCTGTGTTGTTCGATATTTTGCCCATAGAATCGTTCAGTATTGCACCTAGAGGCTTGAATATTTCCTTCAGTTCTTTCAGCTTGAGAAATGCCAGGTGTTTTCTTCCCTTTTGGTTTTCTAACTCCAGATCTGTTCACATTATATTATCATACTTTGTCTTTTCCAGCTTCCCTTTCAGGTATTCTATTGAGCTCTTTTACTTTATTTTTCCTTCCATTCTCTTTAGCTACTGTACATTCAAGAGCAAGATTCAGAGTCTCTTGTGACATCCTCTTTGGTGTTTGCTTTCTTTCCTGTCTTTCTAATGACTTTTTGTTTTTTTCATATATGATGTCCTTGCTATCATCCCACAACTAATCTGGTCTTCGATCATTAGTGTGCAGTGCATCAAATCTATTCTTGAGATGGTCTCTAAATTCAGGTTTGATATACTCAAGGGCATACTTTGACTCATGGACTTGTTTTAATTTTCTTCAGCTTCAACTTGAACGTGAATATGAGCAACTGATCGTCTGTTCTGCAGTCAGCCCCTGGCCTGATTCTGACTCATGATATTGACCTTCTCCATCATCACCTTCCACAAATTTGATTCCTGTCTATTCTGCCTGGAATGGTTCATAAGTATAGTCACCGTTTATGTTCCTGATGAAAGGTATGTGCAATGAATAAGTCACTGGTCTTGCCAAATTCTATCATGTAAGCTTCATTGTCATTTCTATCATCAATACCTTATTTTCCAGCTGCTGATTTGTCTGCTTTGTTTTCAACTTCGCATTCTAAATGATTGATCAATGCATCACGTTTGATCAGTTTCAAACTGTATAACTTGGTAAAAACCTTCAACTTGTTCATCTTTCACATTCATGATTTGTGTGTAAATTTGAATAATAGTCTTATTAACTGGTCGTCCTGGTAGGCCTGTGGATATTATCCTATTGCTTGTAGTGTTGTACTTCAGAAAAGATCTTGATATGTTCTTTTTATCGATGAATATGATGCCGTTCTCTTTAGTATCTCAATCCTGGCATAGTAGAACATATCATTGTCTAGTTTAAAATGTCCAAAACCAAGCTATTTCAGCTCACTAATGCCTTGGATTACTGACCTTTATGCATTCCATTTCATTTTTGATGACTTCCAATTTCCCTAGATTCATACTTCCTTCATTCCACATTCTGATTATTAAAGGATATTTGCATCAGTTTCTTCTCATTATGAGTTATGCCCCATCAGGAAATGTCATTAAAGTGGGATCTACTTTGAGGAGGTAGCTCTTCCCCACTCGTATTTTGAGTGCCTTCCAACCTAAGGGGTTATCCTCTGTCATTCAATCAGACAGTGTTCCAGTGCTATTTGTAAGATTTCACTGGCCAGTTTTTTTTAGAAATAGATCACTAGGTCCTTTTTCCTAGTCTGTCTAAATCCAGAGCTCCACTCAAACCTGTCTACCATGGGTGAACCTGGTGGTATTTGAAATACCGGTGGCATAGCTTCTAACATCACAGCAACATGCAAGCCACCACACTACAACAAACTGACAGAAGAGTGGTGGGAGTTAAAAATGAGAAGAACCAAAAAGAGTGCTTCTTCCATGTCTGCTGATTTAGAGGAACCATGAAAAATTGTCAAGTGAAGAGTGATTCAGAGAAAAACATGGGTAGAGTGTGACCTAATTTCCATAAAAACAAACAAATGAATGTCCTTACGTGTGTCCCGGCAAAAAGCAGTGTGTAAAAGGGTACATGTGTATCTTTGGACACTGGACACTTCAGGGGAGCTGGTACAATATACTTATGTGGGGCTGGCTCTTATTATAACTTCTGTATACAAATCTCTATTGTTAAATGTGTTATAAGAATGTAAAACCTTTTAAAGTTAATAACATCATACGTGTATGTGTGTGTATTTGAAACTTTTTTTCTGTTTTGACTATTTTATATATGTGTTTTTTAGTTATCTAGTGTGGCTATAGCAGAGATACCACAAGTGGATGGCTTTAACAAACAGAAGCTTATTCTCTCACAGTTTAAGAAGCAAGAAGTTTGAAGTCAGGGCACCAGCTCTAGGAGAAAGCTTTCTCTGTTTGTGGCTCTGGGGGAAGGCCCTTGTCATCTATCTTCCCCTGGCCTAGGAAATTCTCAGCGTGTGGACACTGGGTCAAAAAGACGTGCTCCACTCCAGGCACTTCTTCCTTGGTGGTATGAGGTCCCTCTCATTTCTGCTCACTTTTCTCTTTGTATGTCAAAAGAGACTGACTCAAGACTCACCCTAATCCTGTAGATTGTGTCCTCCCTCATTAACCTAACTGCCTCTAATCCTGCCTCATTAACATCACAGAGGTTGGAATTTACAACACATAAGTAATCACATCAGATCACAAAATGCAGGACAACCACACAATACTGGGAATCAGGGTCTGGCCAGGTTGACACATATTTTGGGGGACACTATTCAATCCATAACAATAGAGAAAACACTGTCTTCAATGCCAGATTCAGAGACTTTTATCCATCTGTGAAGGGCAAACACAGAAATTGAACAAAATTCAGACCAGCGAATTATTGCTTGCTCTTGTAACTAATGACTTCTTCTGGTCTCTATGCCTGGAAATGGCCAAAAAGAATTCTGTGAGGATTAATTCAGTTATTGCTCAAACATCTACTGCATTTACATGTCTACAGATAAGGAAGAATGCTGGACACCATGTGTGATTCATTAAGTAACACGGGGACCATTAGACTATTGTTCTCCTTCTCTGATATGCCACTATCACCTTCTCCCCTTGTTGCTCTCCTGAAAAACCCACGCTTGTATATTCTAGGCTTTTATCCAGGATTGAATTTGCAAGAAGTTAAAGATATATCTTTGAAAGATAAAGAAGACTTTGGCCACATTGTCTTTAGACAGTTGAACTTCCCAGCCAACCTCTGTGCAGGATGGGAATTCACAATCCCTCCTACTCAGTACCTCTGAGCAGGACGGGATTTCTGTTTCATTGTCAGGAGAAGGCGGAATTCAGCCTTCTTCAGAAAACTTACTTTCCTTTGCCTCAAACTGTCCCTCTCAGGATCTGTCACGGTCACTCTGAGAAATTCACATGGGCAGCCTGTATGGAAGTGCCCATCCTAGAGGCCCTGCCCTCCCTTCCTTGCTCCACAGGGCTTCCTCTGACACTTGGGGTCACATCTCCCAGGGAGTACACACCTCTGGCACTTCCAGGGATTCCCAGGCCCTGGGATACTGTGGATTGGACTTGGAACTCAATCTGTTTCTTCCCATCCTCACCTTTGATTATCTGTGTTCTGTCTTCACCAGATTTAGGAGGCCTTGTCTTCTCTTTGCTCGTTTCATCTCAGTCAGGCTTTTCCATTCCAACTCTCTGATCTCAGAACAGATCAGGTTAGACCACAGAGAAGACAAAGACCAAGCAAACATCACTGATCTGTGCAGAAGCTGCTGGGAAGGGATTCGATTCTCATTGGTTTAGGGTTTTATGCCCACTGCTCACTGGCAGGCAGGTTCCCCCCAGAGTCTGGCTTCTGTCTGGTACCTTGTACTACAAAGAACTCAGTGACCAGCCCACCTTCACAATCACACCTCCCTTAGAGCTATCTGTCCAGAGGCTCTTTCTCAGACTTCCATGTCCCACTGAAATCCCTTTTCTCTTTCCTTACAAACATTATGTTCGTTCTCAGGGCCCTGAGACCTCATCTGCAGATGAGTCTTGTCCTCTTCTCTCCTTGGCAGGGGGAGCTTTTGAGTGGACCCCATGTCTTCGGACAGCTATCCTGGGCCTTCTTCCACCTTGGTGCTCTAGGGCTGGATCTCTCCATGTAATAGAGGGAGCGTGGAAGGGGCACAAGGCTAAAAGGATGGATCTTCCAGGAGAGGTGGGTTTAAGAAGCCTGAATGAAATTCTTCCCTGAAGGGTGCATATTTTCAGTCCAGACATCCTCCTTCTCTCAGCCTAAGAGGCCTAGCACGTCTTCAGATGCTTCTCCTTTGACCTTCAGGCCATGCCTGCACCCTCTGCAGCCCGGTCTCCCACATGTGTAGCAGCACCAGTAGGTGTGGCACTCTCTTCAGCTCTTGTCTCCTCCTCCAGATGCTCCTGGAGGTGCCTGGCTCTTCTTGCCAGGACACCAGGATGCTGACCAGGGACTCAGTGTTGGTTAAAGGATGTCGGCCAGTGACCACGTGTCCTCATTTCCTTTGAAGGATTTCGCTCCTTGCCTGGGCAGAAGACAGCCAAGGTCAGCCTGAGCCTAAACACCTAGTGACCTGTGACACTGCAGCTAGTGATAGATGTAGATTTCCACGCTCAGGTATCCGCAGGTGGCGGATTGAGAGTGGTCGGAGGAGAAGTGTAACTAGAGATTACACACTCACGAGGGCACGGGTCAAAGGTCTCGAAAAATAGCTGAGGTCGTGGAGCCCTAGCGGAGCCAGTCTAGGGCACAGGCCTCCGTCCTGTACTTGGCAAATAGGTGGCACCATCTGCAGAGTATGCCGCCATCCGCAGACTCTGGACTGCTGGGGCCCTGGACGCCCGGATTTCGGCCTTGTCTTTGGAGAAGTGACGCGCATGCAGTGTGCCACCGGGGGCTGTGGCCCAGCAGAAGCAAAATCTTGAAAATGCGGGCTTCGTTTGACTTTGCCTGTGTTCTCCTTTGGCTGAGTGCCATCCTGTGTTTCCTAGCAGGAGAAGCATTCCTGGAGAGAGGCGGATTCCATGTGTGCCGGCAAAGTGTGTGCTGAGATGATGAGTCGCTGGAGACCAGGGTGGACTCTTCAGACCCAGGATGGGCCTCTGGCAGGTATGTGTCAATGTTTTCTGCCCGTGGCACTCAGCCGGGTATTTGAATACAATGTTATCAGCGGAATTAGTAGTCTCCGGAGAGGCTGCCCCGTGTCAACAAGCTTCACCCGGCCAGGGTTCACCCGTGATGTAGCTCCCCAATCAATCACTACTCCCTAGTCCTTCCAGATAGACTACCAGATCTTCTCTGCCCTTGGGCAACCAGTACAGCCAGAGGCCTTCCCCCTTTGCTCTTTCGTCTCTAGACACTCTGTCAGGCACTCCAAGCTGTGAAGCGCCTGGGGGGGAGAAGGAAGAGATTTCAGAGAATGAACACATACAGAGAGAGAGAGAGACAGAGAGAGAGGCAGGAGATGCTGAGTGGGGATGTCTTGCGTACTGATATCCTGAGGAAAGTGGGAAAATTGGACCCTGGCCTGCTGTGCCAATGCCCTGAAGCAGTCCGCACCAGGGGCTCCCTTGTGCCTGCGTAGCCTTTCCCAGGGTGTGCTCAAATCCTGTGGCCACTAGGTGTCCTGGGTCACAATGGAGGGCCCTGTGTCATCTGCCTGGCGGGCTGGATCTCTGCCATTGGCTGAGCCTTGTCACCAGGCCCATCATAAGCTGCGCCTACTCTTCCGGTGGGGAGACTGTCTCCATGGTGATGGCAAAGAAGCCTTAGTCCCGCCCACCTGGCCTTCACTTCACCTACCCGGCCTGCTGACCCTCACTCAGACCTCTGTGTTGATCAAAATGAATGTCGGCCAGTGGCCAGGTGTCAGCATCTGGGATAAAGGATTCGGGACCTTGCCTGAGGCAGAAGGCAGCCTAGGTCTGCGGGTCCCTGGAAGTCTAGTGAGTTGTGACGCTGCTGCCAGTGACAAATGGTGACTCCCACACTCACATATCCCCTGGTGGCAGAATGATAGCGATGGGTGGAGAAACATGGCTCCTGAGCACACGTTGAATGGGGCACCGGCCGAAGGCCAGGGCCAGGAGTGGACGTCGTGGAGCTGAATGGCGAGCCAGTGAAGGGCCCAAGGATTTCTCCTGTATGTGGCAAACAGGTCATCCGTGTCCCCACGTCCATAAACCATTGGACTGCCGGGGCCCAGGCTGCCAGGATTTCGGCCTTGCCTTCGGAGCCCGGCCACATACGCAGCCTTGCACCGGGGGCGGGGACATGTAGACAGCAAAAATTTGGAAAATGGCAGTGTCTCCTCGATTTCCCCGGCATCGGCCTATTTGAGCGGCATGCTTTGTTTCCTAGTAGGATAAGGCACTGACGGAGAAAGGCAGGATTATGTGTGCAGGAAAGGTGTGTGCTGAGAGGGTGACGACGTTGAGACCAGGTTGGGATCTTTAGTCCCAGGAAAGGCCCCTGGCAGGTGTGGGTGAATGTTCTCTGCCCATCCGAGTTGGCGGGGGGAGGTTTTCAGCAAACAAAGCAGCAGCGGGATTATTCGTCGCCGGAGAGGTTGCATCTGCCCACAAGCTCCACCTGGCCAGGGACCGCCCCTACTGTATTGCCCATGTCAATCAACAGAAGCTAAGACCTTCCAGAGAGACTACCTGCTATTGTCTACCCACGGGGAAGCGGTCCAGCCAGAAGCCTCCGCCGTTTCATCTCCAGGCTCTCTGTCAGGCCCCTCATACTTGTGATGCGTCTCAGGGGTAGAAGGAAGAGATTCCTCTGAATGAACACATCCAGAGAGGGGCCATAGATGCTGAGGAAGGGCACCTTGCCTACTGACATCCTAGCGTAAGTGGTAAAGAGGTACCTGCCTGCTGTCCCAGTGTGTCGAACGTGTCCGCATCAGGGATTGGCTACTGTGAAGTTATTCCCTGGTGCCCTCGATTTTGTGGCCAAAGACACAAGGGCCTGTTGTGTGTCCATGGGTACCATGGAGGGCTCTGCAGAACTGGCCGGTTAGGCTGGACTTCTCCTATTGGCTCAGTGTTTGTGACCCGTCCCCGTCAGAAGTTCCGGCCAGCCTTCCGGTGGCTGTCTCCATGGTGATTGGGGAAGAAGCCTTAGGCCCCGCACTCAGCCTTCACCTGGCCTACGTGGCCTCTTTACCCTCATCTGGACCGCCGTGTGGATGAAAGAAAGGATGTCGGCCAGTGACCACGTGTCCTCATTTCCTTTGAAGGATTTCGCTCCTTGCCCGGGCAGAAGACAGCCAAGGTCAGCCTGAGCCTAAACACCTAGTGACCTGTGACACTGCAGCTAGTGATAGATGTAGATTTCCACGCTCAGGTATCCGCAGGTGGCGGATTGAGAGTGGTCGGAGGAGAAGTGTAACTAGAGATCACACACTCACGAGGGCACGGGTCAAAGGTCTCGGAAAATAGCTGAGGTCGTGGAGCCCTAGCGGAGCCAGTCTAGGGCACAGGCCTCCGTCCTGTGCTTGGCAAATAGGTGGCACCATCTGCAGAGTATGCCGCCATCCGCAGACTCTGGACTGCTGGGGCCCTGGACGCCCGGATTTCGGCCTTGTCTTTGGAGAAGTGACGCGCATGCAGTGTGCCACCGGGGGCTGTGGCCCAGCAGAAGCAAAATCTTGAAAATGCGGGCTTCATTTGACTTTGCCTGTGTTCTCCTTTGGCTGAGTGCCATCCTGTGTTTCCTAGCAGGAGAAGCATTCCTGGAGAGAGGCGGATTCCATGTGTGCCGGCAAAGTGTGTGCTGAGATGATGAGTCGCTGGAGACCAGGGTGGACTCTTCAGACCCAGGATAGGCCTCTGGCAGGTATGTGTCAATGTTTTCTGCCCGTGGCACTCAGCCGGGTATTTGAATACAATGTTATCAGCGGAATTATTAGTCTCCGGAGTGTCAACAAGCTTCACCCGGCCAGGGTTCACCCGTGATGTAGCTCCCCAATCAGTCACTACTCCCTAGTCCTTCCAGATAGACTACCAGATCTTCTCTGCCCTTGGGCAACCAGTACAGCCAGAGGCCTTCCCCCTTTGCTCTTTCGTCTCTAGACACTCTGTCAGGCACTCCAAGCTGTGAAGCGCCTGGGGGGGAGAAGGAAGAGATTTCAGAGAATGAACACATACAGAGAGAGAGAGAGACAGAGAGAGAGGCAGGAGATGCTGAGTGGGGATGTCTTGCGTACTGATATCCTGAGGAAAGTGGGAAAATTGGACCCTGGCCTGCTGTGCCAATGCCCTGAAGCAGTCCGCACCAGGGGCTCCCTTGTGCCTGCGTAGCCTTTCCCAGGGTGTGCTCAAATCCTGTGGCCACTAGGTGTCCTGGGTCACAATGGAGGGCCCTGTGTCATCTGCCTGGCGGGCTGGATCTCTGCCATTGGCTGAGTCTTGTCACCAGGCCCATCATAAGCTGCGCCTACTCTTCCGGTGGGGAGACTGTCTCCATGGTGATGGCAAAGAAGCCTTAGTCCCGCCCACCTGGCCTTCACTTCACCTACCCGGCCTGCTGACCCTCACTCAGACCTCTGTGTTGATCAAAATGAATGTCGGCCAGTGGCCAGGTGTCAGCATCTGGGATAAAGGATTCGGGACCTTGCCTGAGGCAGAAGGCAGCCTAGGTCTGCGGGTCCCTGGAAGTCTAGTGAGTTGTGACGCTGCTGCCAGTGACAAATGGTGACTCCCACACTCACATATCCCCTGGTGGCAGAATGATAGCGATGGGTGGAGAAACATGGCTCCTGAGCACACGTTGAATGGGGCACCGGCCGAAGGCCAGGGCCAGGAGTGGACGTCGTGGAGCTGAATGGCGAGCCAGTGAAGGGCCCAAGGATTTCTCCTGTATGTGGCAAACAGGTCATCCGTGTCCCCACGTCCATAAACCATTGGACTGCCGGGGCCCAGGCTGCCAGGATTTCGGCCTTGCCTTCGGAGCCCGGCCACATACGCAGCCTTGCACCGGGGGCGGGGACATGTAGACAGCAAAAATTTGGAAAATGGCAGTGTCTCCTCGATTTCCCCGGCATCGGCCTATTTGAGCGGCATGCTTTGTTTCCTAGTAGGATAAGGCACTGACGGAGAAAGGCAGGATTATGTGTGCAGGAAAGGTGTGTGCTGAGAGGGTGACGACGTTGAGACCAGGTTGGGATCTTTAGTCCCAGGAAAGGCCCCTGGCAGGTGTGGGTGAATGTTCTCTGCCCATCCGAGTTGGCGGGGGGAGGTTTTCAGCAAACAAAGCAGCAGCGGGATTATTCGTCGCCGGAGAGGTTGCATCTGCCCACAAGCTCCACCTGGCCAGGGACCGCCCCTACTGTATTGCCCATGTCAATCAACAGAAGCTAAGACCTTCCAGAGAGACTACCTGCTATTGTCTACCCACGGGGAAGCGGTCCAGCCAGAAGCCTCCGCCGTTTCATCTCCAGGCTCTCTGTCAGGCCCCTCATACTTGTGATGCGTCTCAGGGGTAGAAGGAAGAGATTCCTCTGAATGAACACATCCAGAGAGGGGCCATAGATGCTGAGGAAGGGCACCTTGCCTACTGACATCCTAGCGTAAGTGGTAAAGAGGTACCTGCCTGCTGTCCCAGTGTGTCGAACGTGTCCGCATCAGGGATTGGCTACTGTGAAGTTATTCCCTGGTGCCCTCGATTTTGTGGCCAAAGACACAAGGGCCTGTTGTGTGTCCATGGGTACCATGGAGGGCTCTGCAGAACTGGCCGGTTAGGCTGGACTTCTCCTATTGGCTCAGTGTTTGTGACCCGTCCCCGTCAGAAGTTCCGGCCAGCCTTCCGGTGGCTGTCTCCATGGTGATTGGGGAAGAAGCCTTAGGCCCCGCACTCAGCCTTCACCTGGCCTACGTGGCCTCTTTACCCTCATCTGGACGGCCGTGTGGATGAAAGAAAGGATGTCGGCCAGTGACCACGTGTCCTCATTTCCTTTGAAGGATTTCGCTCCTTGCCCGGGCAGAAGACAGCCAAGGTCAGCCTGAGCCTAAACACCTAGTGACCTGTGACACTGCAGCTAGTGATAGATGTAGATTTCCACGCTCAGGTATCCGCAGGTGGCGGATTGAGAGTGGTCGGAGGAGAAGTGTAACTAGAGATCACACACTCACGAGGGCACGGGTCAAAGGTCTCGGAAAATAGCTGAGGTCGTGGAGCCCTAGCGGAGCCAGTCTAGGGCACAGGCCTCCGTCCTGTGCTTGGCAAATAGGTGGCACCATCTGCAGAGTATGCCGCCATCCGCAGACTCTGGACTGCTGGGGCCCTGGACGCCCGGATTTCGGCCTTGTCTTTGGAGAAGTGACGCGCATGCAGTGTGCCACCGGGGGCTGTGGCCCAGCAGAAGCAAAATCTTGAAAATGCGGGCTTCATTTGACTTTGCCTGTGTTCTCCTTTGGCTGAGTGCCATCCTGTGTTTCCTAGCAGGAGAAGCATTCCTGGAGAGAGGCGGATTCCATGTGTGCCGGCAAAGTGTGTCCTGAGATGATGAGTCGCTGGAGACCAGGGTGGACTCTTCAGACCCAGGATAGGCCTCTGGCAGGTATGTGTCAATGTTTTCTGCCCATGGCACTCAGCCGGGTATTTGAATACAATGTTATCAGCGGAATTAGTAGTCTCCGGAGTGTCAACAAGCTTCACCCGGCCAGGGTTCACCCGTGATGTAGCTCCCCAATCAGTCACTACTCCCTAGTCCTTCCAGATAGACTACCAGATCTTCTCTGCCCTTGGGCAACCAGTACAGCCAGAGGCCTTCCCCCTTTGCCCTTTCGTCTCTAGACACTCTGTCAGGCACTCCAAGCTGTGAAGCGCCTGGGGGGGAGAAGGAAGAGATTTCAGAGAATGAACACATACAGAGAGAGAGAGAGACAGAGAGAGAGGCAGGAGATGCTGAGTGGGGATGTCTTGCGTACTGATATCCTGAGGAAAGTGGGAAAATTGGACCCTGGCCTGCTGTGCCAATGCCCTGAAGCAGTCCGCACCAGGGGCTCCCTTGTGCCTGCGTAGCCTTTCCCAGGGTGTGCTCAAATCCTGTGGCCACTAGGTGTCCTGGGTCACAATGGAGGGCCCTGTGTCATCTGCCTGGCGGGCTGGATCTCTGCCATTGGCTGAGCCTTGTCACCAGGCCCATCATAAGCTGCGCCTACTCTTCCGGTGGGGAGACTGTCTCCATGGTGATGGCAAAGAAGCCTTAGTCCCGCCCACCTGGCCTTCACTTCACCTACCCGGCCTGCTGACCCTCACTCAGACCTCTGTGTTGATCAAAATGAATGTCGGCCAGTGGCCAGGTGTCAGCATCTGGGATAAAGGATTCGGGACCTTGCCTGAGGCAGAAGGCAGCCTAGGTCTGCGGGTCCCTGGAAGTCTAGTGAGTTGTGACGCTGCTGCCAGTGACAAATGGTGACTCCCACACTCACATATCCCCTGGTGGCAGAATGATAGCGATGGGTGGAGAAACATGGCTCCTGAGCACACGTTGAATGGGGCACCGGCCGAAGGCCAGGGCCAGGAGTGGACGTCGTGGAGCTGAATGGCGAGCCAGTGAAGGGCCCAAGGATTTCTCCTGTATGTGGCAAACAGGTCATCCGTGTCCCCACGTCCATAAACCATTGGACTGCCGGGGCCCAGGCTGCCAGGATTTCGGCCTTGCCTTCGGAGCCCGGCCACATACGCAGCCTTGCACTGGGGGCGGGGACATGTAGACAGCAAAAATTTGGAAAATGGCAGTGTCTCCTCGATTTCCCCGGCATCGGCCTATTTGAGCGGCATGCTTTGTTTCCTAGTAGGATAAGGCACTGACGGAGAAAGGCAGGATTATGTGTGCAGGAAAGGTGTGTGCTGAGAGGGTGACGACGTTGAGACCAGGTTGGGATCTTTAGTCCCAGGAAAGGCCCCTGGCAGGTGTGGGTGAATGTTCTCTGCCCATCCGAGTTGGCGGGGGGAGGTTTTCAGCAAACAAAGCAGCAGCGGGATTATTCGTCGCCGGAGAGGTTGCATCTGCCCACAAGCTCCACCTGGCCAGGGACCGCCCCTACTGTATTGCCCATGTCAATCAACAGAAGCTAAGACCTTCCAGAGAGACTACCTGCTATTGTCTACCCACGGGGAAGCGGTCCAGCCAGAAGCCTCCGCCGTTTCATCTCCAGGCTCTCTGTCAGGCCCCTCATACTTGTGATGCGTCTCAGGGGTAGAAGGAAGAGATTCCTCTGAATGAACACATCCAGAGAGGGGCCATAGATGCTGAGGAAGGGCACCTTGCCTACTGACATCCTAGCGTAAGTGGTAAAGAGGTACCTGCCTGCTGTCCCAGTGTGTCGAACGTGTCCGCATCAGGGATTGGCTACTGTGAAGTTATTCCCTGGTGCCCTCGATTTTGTGGCCAAAGACACAAGGGCCTGTTGTGTGTCCATGGGTACCATGGAGGGCTCTGCAGAACTGGCCGGTTAGGCTGGACTTCTCCTATTGGCTCAGTGTTTGTGACCCGTCCCCGTCAGAAGTTCCGGCCAGCCTTCCGGTGGCTGTCTCCATGGTGATTGGGGAAGAAGCCTTAGGCCCCGCACTCAGCCTTCACCTGGCCTACGTGGCCTCTTTACCCTCATCTGGACCGCCGTGTGGATGAAAGAAAGGATGTCGGCCAGTGACCACGTGTCCTCATTTCCTTTGAAGGATTTCGCTCCTTGCCCGGGCAGAAGACAGCCAAGGTCAGCCTGAGCCTAAACACCTAGTGACCTGTGACACTGCAGCTAGTGATAGATGTAGATTTCCACGCTCAGGTATCCGCAGGTGGCGGATTGAGAGTGGTCGGAGGAGAAGTGTAACTAGAGATCACACACTCACGAGGGCACGGGTCAAAGGTCTCGGAAAATAGCTGAGGTCGTGGAGCCCTAGCGGAGCCAGTCTAGGGCACAGGCCTCCGTCCTGTGCTTGGCAAATAGGTGGCACCATCTGCAGAGTATGCCGCCATCCGCAGACTCTGGACTGCTGGGGCCCTGGACGCCCGGATTTCGGCCTTGTCTTTGGAGAAGTGACGCGCATGCAGTGTGCCACCGGGGGCTGTGGCCCAGCAGAAGCAAAATCTTGAAAATGCGGGCTTCATTTGACTTTGCCTGTGTTCTCCTTTGGCTGAGTGCCATCCTGTGTTTCCTAGCAGGAGAAGCATTCCTGGAGAGAGGCGGATTCCATGTGTGCCGGCAAAGTGTGTGCTGAGATGATGAGTCGCTGGAGACCAGGGTGGACTCTTCAGACCCAGGATAGGCCTCTGGCAGGTATGTGTCAATGTTTTCTGCCCGTGGCACTCAGCCGGGTATTTGAATACAATGTTATCAGCGGAATTATTAGTCTCCGGAGTGTCAACAAGCTTCACCCGGCCAGGGTTCACCCGTGATGTAGCTCCCCAATCAGTCACTACTCCCTAGTCCTTCCAGATAGACTACCAGATCTTCTCTGCCCTTGGGCAACCAGTACAGCCAGAGGCCTTCCCCCTTTGCCCTTTCGTCTCTAGACACTCTGTCAGGCACTCCAAGCTGTGAAGCGCCTGGGGGGGAGAAGGAAGAGATTTCAGAGAATGAACACATACAGAGAGAGAGAGAGACAGAGAGAGAGGCAGGAGATGCTGAGTGGGGATGTCTTGCGTACTGATATCCTGAGGAAAGTGGGAAAATTGGACCCTGGCCTGCTGTGCCAATGCCCTGAAGCAGTCCGCACCAGGGGCTCCCTTGTGCCTGCGTAGCCTTTCCCAGGGTGTGCTCAAATCCTGTGGCCACTAGGTGTCCTGGGTCACAATGGAGGGCCCTGTGTCATCTGCCTGGCGGGCTGGATCTCTGCCATTGGCTGAGTCTTGTCACCAGGCCCATCATAAGCTGCGCCTACTCTTCCGGTGGGGAGACTGTCTCCATGGTGATGGCAAAGAAGCCTTAGTCCCGCCCACCTGGCCTTCACTTCACCTACCCGGCCTGCTGACCCTCACTCAGACCTCTGTGTTGATCAAAATGAATGTCGGCCAGTGGCCAGGTGTCAGCATCTGGGATAAAGGATTCGGGACCTTGCCTGAGGCAGAAGGCAGCCTAGGTCTGCGGGTCCCTGGAAGTCTAGTGAGTTGTGACGCTGCTGCCAGTGACAAATGGTGACTCCCACACTCACATATCCCCTGGTGGCAGAATGATAGCGATGGGTGGAGAAACATGGCTCCTGAGCACACGTTGAATGGGGCACCGGCCGAAGGCCAGGGCCAGGAGTGGACGTCGTGGAGCTGAATGGCGAGCCAGTGAAGGGCCCAAGGATTTCTCCTGTATGTGGCAAACAGGTCATCCGTGTCCCCACGTCCATAAACCATTGGACTGCCGGGGCCCAGGCTGCCAGGATTTCGGCCTTGCCTTCGGAGCCCGGCCACATACGCAGCCTTGCACCGGGGGCGGGGACATGTAGACAGCAAAAATTTGGAAAATGGCAGTGTCTCCTCGATTTCCCCGGCATCGGCCTATTTGAGCGGCATGCTTTGTTTCCTAGTAGGATAAGGCACTGACGGAGAAAGGCAGGATTATGTGTGCAGGAAAGGTGTGTGCTGAGAGGGTGACGACGTTGAGACCAGGTTGGGATCTTTAGTCCCAGGAAAGGCCCCTGGCAGGTGTGGGTGAATGTTCTCTGCCCATCCGAGTTGGCGGGGGGAGGTTTTCAGCAAACAAAGCAGCAGCGGGATTATTCGTCGCCGGAGAGGTTGCATCTGCCCACAAGCTCCACCTGGCCAGGGACCGCCCCTACTGTATTGCCCATGTCAATCAACAGAAGCTAAGACCTTCCAGAGAGACTACCTGCTATTGTCTACCCACGGGGAAGCGGTCCAGCCAGAAGCCTCCGCCGTTTCATCTCCAGGCTCTCTGTCAGGCCCCTCATACTTGTGATGCGTCTCAGGGGTAGAAGGAAGAGATTCCTCTGAATGAACACATCCAGAGAGGGGCCATAGATGCTGAGGAAGGGCACCTTGCCTACTGACATCCTAGCGTAAGTGGTAAAGAGGTACCTGCCTGCTGTCCCAGTGTGTCGAACGTGTCCGCATCAGGGATTGGCTACTGTGAAGTTATTCCCTGGTGCCCTCGATTTTGTGGCCAAAGACACAAGGGCCTGTTGTGTGTCCATGGGTACCATGGAGGGCTCTGCAGAACTGGCCGGTTAGGCTGGACTTCTCCTATTGGCTCAGTGTTTGTGACCCGTCCCCGTCAGAAGTTCCGGCCAGCCTTCCGGTGGCTGTCTCCATGGTGATTGGGGAAGAAGCCTTAGGCCCCGCACTCAGCCTTCACCTGGCCTACGTGGCCTCTTTACCCTCATCTGGACGGCCGTGTGGATGAAAGAAAGGATGTCGGCCAGTGACCACGTGTCCTCATTTCCTTTGAAGGATTTCGCTCCTTGCCCGGGCAGAAGACAGCCAAGGTCAGCCTGAGCCTAAACACCTAGTGACCTGTGACACTGCAGCTAGTGATAGATGTAGATTTCCACGCTCAGGTATCCGCAGGTGGCGGATTGAGAGTGGTCGGAGGAGAAGTGTAACTAGAGATCACACACTCACGAGGGCACGGGTCAAAGGTCTCGGAAAATAGCTGAGGTCGTGGAGCCCTAGCGGAGCCAGTCTAGGGCACAGGCCTCCGTCCTGTGCTTGGCAAATAGGTGGCACCATCTGCAGAGTATGCCGCCATCCGCAGACTCTGGACTGCTGGGGCCCTGGACGCCCGGATTTCGGCCTTGTCTTTGGAGAAGTGACGCGCATGCAGTGTGCCACCGGGGGCTGTGGCCCAGCAGAAGCAAAATCTTGAAAATGCGGGCTTCATTTGACTTTGCCTGTGTTCTCCTTTGGCTGAGTGCCATCCTGTGTTTCCTAGCAGGAGAAGCATTCCTGGAGAGAGGCGGATTCCATGTGTGCCGGCAAAGTGTGTGCTGAGATGATGAGTCGCTGGAGACCAGGGTGGACTCTTCAGACCCAGGATAGGCCTCTGGCAGGTATGTGTCAATGTTTTCTGCCCATGGCACTCAGCCGGGTATTTGAATACAATGTTATCAGCGGAATTAGTAGTCTCCGGAGTGTCAACAAGCTTCACCCGGCCAGGGTTCACCCGTGATGTAGCTCCCCAATCAGTCACTACTCCCTAGTCCTTCCAGATAGACTACCAGATCTTCTCTGCCCTTGGGCAACCAGTACAGCCAGAGGCCTTCCCCCTTTGCCCTTTCGTCTCTAGACACTCTGTCAGGCACTCCAAGCTGTGAAGCGCCTGGGGGGGAGAAGGAAGAGATTTCAGAGAATGAACACATACAGAGAGAGAGAGAGACAGAGAGAGAGGCAGGAGATGCTGAGTGGGGATGTCTTGCGTACTGATATCCTGAGGAAAGTGGGAAAATTGGACCCTGGCCTGCTGTGCCAATGCCCTGAAGCAGTCCGCACCAGGGGCTCCCTTGTGCCTGCGTAGCCTTTCCCAGGGTGTGCTCAAATCCTGTGGCCACTAGGTGTCCTGGGTCACAATGGAGGGCCCTGTGTCATCTGCCTGGCGGGCTGGATCTCTGCCATTGGCTGAGTCTTGTCACCAGGCCCATCATAAGCTGCGCCTACTCTTCCGGTGGGGAGACTGTCTCCATGGTGATGGCAAAGAAGCCTTAGTCCCGCCCACCTGGCCTTCACTTCACCTACCCGGCCTGCTGACCCTCACTCAGACCTCTGTGTTGATCAAAATGAATGTCGGCCAGTGGCCAGGTGTCAGCATCTGGGATAAAGGATTCGGGACCTTGCCTGAGGCAGAAGGCAGCCTAGGTCTGCGGGTCCCTGGAAGTCTAGTGAGTTGTGACGCTGCTGCCAGTGACAAATGGTGACTCCCACACTCACATATCCCCTGGTGGCAGAATGATAGCGATGGGTGGAGAAACATGGCTCCTGAGCACACGTTGAATGGGGCACCGGCCGAAGGCCAGGGCCAGGAGTGGACGTCGTGGAGCTGAATGGCGAGCCAGTGAAGGGCCCAAGGATTTCTCCTGTATGTGGCAAACAGGTCATCCGTGTCCCCACGTCCATAAACCATTGGACTGCCGGGGCCCAGGCTGCCAGGATTTCGGCCTTGCCTTCGGAGCCCGGCCACATACGCAGCCTTGCACCGGGGGCGGGGACATGTAGACAGCAAAAATTTGGAAAATGGCAGTGTCTCCTCGATTTCCCCGGCATCGGCCTATTTGAGCGGCATGCTTTGTTTCCTAGTAGGATAAGGCACTGACGGAGAAAGGCAGGATTATGTGTGCAGGAAAGGTGTGTGCTGAGAGGGTGACGACGTTGAGACCAGGTTGGGATCTTTAGTCCCAGGAAAGGCCCCTGGCAGGTGTGGGTGAATGTTCTCTGCCCATCCGAGTTGGCGGGGGGAGGTTTTCAGCAAACAAAGCAGCAGCGGGATTATTCGTCGCCGGAGAGGTTGCATCTGCCCACAAGCTCCACCTGGCCAGGGACCGCCCCTACTGTATTGCCCATGTCAATCAACAGAAGCTAAGACCTTCCAGAGAGACTACCTGCTATTGTCTACCCACGGGGAAGCGGTCCAGCCAGAAGCCTCCGCCGTTTCATCTCCAGGCTCTCTGTCAGGCCCCTCATACTTGTGATGCGTCTCAGGGGTAGAAGGAAGAGATTCCTCTGAATGAACACATCCAGAGAGGGGCCATAGATGCTGAGGAAGGGCACCTTGCCTACTGACATCCTAGCGTAAGTGGTAAAGAGGTACCTGCCTGCTGTCCCAGTGTGTCGAACGTGTCCGCATCAGGGATTGGCTACTGTGAAGTTATTCCCTGGTGCCCTCGATTTTGTGGCCAAAGACACAAGGGCCTGTTGTGTGTCCATGGGTACCATGGAGGGCTCTGCAGAACTGGCCGGTTAGGCTGGACTTCTCCTATTGGCTCAGTGTTTGTGACCCGTCCCCGTCAGAAGTTCCGGCCAGCCTTCCGGTGGCTGTCTCCATGGTGATTGGGGAAGAAGCCTTAGGCCCCGCACTCAGCCTTCACCTGGCCTACGTGGCCTCTTTACCCTCATCTGGACGGCCGTGTGGATGAAAGAAAGGATGTCGGCCAGTGACCACGTGTCCTCATTTCCTTTGAAGGATTTCGCTCCTTGCCCGGGCAGAAGACAGCCAAGGTCAGCCTGAGCCTAAACACCTAGTGACCTGTGACACTGCAGCTAGTGATAGATGTAGATTTCCACGCTCAGGTATCCGCAGGTGGCGGATTGAGAGTGGTCGGAGGAGAAGTGTAACTAGAGATCACACACTCACGAGGGCACGGGTCAAAGGTCTCGGAAAATAGCTGAGGTCGTGGAGCCCTAGCGGAGCCAGTCTAGGGCACAGGCCTCCGTCCTGTGCTTGGCAAATAGGTGGCACCATCTGCAGAGTATGCCGCCATCCGCAGACTCTGGACTGCTGGGGCCCTGGACGCCCGGATTTCGGCCTTGTCTTTGGAGAAGTGACGCGCATGCAGTGTGCCACCGGGGGCTGTGGCCCAGCAGAAGCAAAATCTTGAAAATGCGGGCTTCGTTTGACTTTGCCTGTGTTCTCCTTTGGCTGAGTGCCATCCTGTGTTTCCTAGCAGGAGAAGCATTCCTGGAGAGAGGCGGATTCCATGTGTGCCGGCAAAGTGTGTGCTGAGATGATGAGTCGCTGGAGACCAGGGTGGACTCTTCAGACCCAGGATAGGCCTCTGGCAGGTATGTGTCAATGTTTTCTGCCCATGGCACTCAGCCGGGTATTTGAATACAATGTTATCAGCGGAATTAGTAGTCTCCGGAGAGGCTGCCCCGTGTCAACAAGCTTCACCCGGCCAGGGTTCACCCGTGATGTAGCTCCCCAATCAATCACTACTCCCTAGTCCTTCCAGATAGACTACCAGATCTTCTCTGCCCTTGGGCAACCAGTACAGCCAGAGGCCTTCCCCCTTTGCTCTTTCGTCTCTAGACACTCTGTCAGGCACTCCAAGCTGTGAAGCGCCTGGGGGGGAGAAGGAAGAGATTTCAGAGAATGAACACATACAGAGAGAGAGAGAGACAGAGAGAGAGGCAGGAGATGCTGAGTGGGGATGTCTTGCGTACTGATATCCTGAGGAAAGTGGGAAAATTGGACCCTGGCCTGCTGTGCCAATGCCCTGAAGCAGTCCGCACCAGGGGCTCCCTTGTGCCTGCGTAGCCTTTCCCAGGGTGTGCTCAAATCCTGTGGCCACTAGGTGTCCTGGGTCACAATGGAGGGCCCTGTGTCATCTGCCTGGCGGGCTGGATCTCTGCCATTGGCTGAGCCTTGTCACCAGGCCCATCATAAGCTGCGCCTACTCTTCCGGTGGGGAGACTGTCTCCATGGTGATGGCAAAGAAGCCTTAGTCCCGCCCACCTGGCCTTCACTTCACCTACCCGGCCTGCTGACCCTCACTCAGACCTCTGTGTTGATCAAAATGAATGTCGGCCAGTGGCCAGGTGTCAGCATCTGGGATAAAGGATTCGGGACCTTGCCTGAGGCAGAAGGCAGCCTAGGTCTGCGGGTCCCTGGAAGTCTAGTGAGTTGTGACGCTGCTGCCAGTGACAAATGGTGACTCCCACACTCACATATCCCCTGGTGGCAGAATGATAGCGATGGGTGGAGAAACATGGCTCCTGAGCACACGTTGAATGGGGCACCGGCCGAAGGCCAGGGCCAGGAGTGGACGTCGTGGAGCTGAATGGCGAGCCAGTGAAGGGCCCAAGGATTTCTCCTGTATGTGGCAAACAGGTCATCCGTGTCCCCACGTCCATAAACCATTGGACTGCCGGGGCCCAGGCTGCCAGGATTTCGGCCTTGCCTTCGGAGCCCGGCCACATACGCAGCCTTGCACCGGGGGCGGGGACATGTAGACAGCAAAAATTTGGAAAATGGCAGTGTCTCCTCGATTTCCCCGGCATCGGCCTATTTGAGCGGCATGCTTTGTTTCCTAGTAGGATAAGGCACTGACGGAGAAAGGCAGGATTATGTGTGCAGGAAAGGTGTGTGCTGAGAGGGTGACGACGTTGAGACCAGGTTGGGATCTTTAGTCCCAGGAAAGGCCCCTGGCAGGTGTGGGTGAATGTTCTCTGCCCATCCGAGTTGGCGGGGGGAGGTTTTCAGCAAACAAAGCAGCAGCGGGATTATTCGTCGCCGGAGAGGTTGCATCTGCCCACAAGCTCCACCTGGCCAGGGACCGCCCCTACTGTATTGCCCATGTCAATCAACAGAAGCTAAGACCTTCCAGAGAGACTACCTGCTATTGTCTACCCACGGGGAAGCGGTCCAGCCAGAAGCCTCCGCCGTTTCATCTCCAGGCTCTCTGTCAGGCCCCTCATACTTGTGATGCGTCTCAGGGGTAGAAGGAAGAGATTCCTCTGAATGAACACATCCAGAGAGGGGCCATAGATGCTGAGGAAGGGCACCTTGCCTACTGACATCCTAGCGTAAGTGGTAAAGAGGTACCTGCCTGCTGTCCCAGTGTGTCGAACGTGTCCGCATCAGGGATTGGCTACTGTGAAGTTATTCCCTGGTGCCCTCGATTTTGTGGCCAAAGACACAAGGGCCTGTTGTGTGTCCATGGGTACCATGGAGGGCTCTGCAGAACTGGCCGGTTAGGCTGGACTTCTCCTATTGGCTCAGTGTTTGTGACCCGTCCCCGTCAGAAGTTCCGGCCAGCCTTCCGGTGGCTGTCTCCATGGTGATTGGGGAAGAAGCCTTAGGCCCCGCACTCAGCCTTCACCTGGCCTACGTGGCCTCTTTACCCTCATCTGGACCGCCGTGTGGATGAAAGAAAGGATGTCGGCCAGTGACCACGTGTCCTCATTTCCTTTGAAGGATTTCGCTCCTTGCCCGGGCAGAAGACAGCCAAGGTCAGCCTGAGCCTAAACACCTAGTGACCTGTGACACTGCAGCTAGTGATAGATGTAGATTTCCACGCTCAGGTATCCGCAGGTGGCGGATTGAGAGTGGTCGGAGGAGAAGTGTAACTAGAGATCACACACTCACGAGGGCACGGGTCAAAGGTCTCGGAAAATAGCTGAGGTCGTGGAGCCCTAGCGGAGCCAGTCTAGGGCACAGGCCTCCGTCCTGTGCTTGGCAAATAGGTGGCACCATCTGCAGAGTATGCCGCCATCCGCAGACTCTGGACTGCTGGGGCCCTGGACGCCCGGATTTCGGCCTTGTCTTTGGAGAAGTGACGCGCATGCAGTGTGCCACCGGGGGCTGTGGCCCAGCAGAAGCAAAATCTTGAAAATGCGGGCTTCGTTTGACTTTGCCTGTGTTCTCCTTTGGCTGAGTGCCATCCTGTGTTTCCTAGCAGGAGAAGCATTCCTGGAGAGAGGCGGATTCCATGTGTGCCGGCAAAGTGTGTGCTGAGATGATGAGTCGCTGGAGACCAGGGTGGACTCTTCAGACCCAGGATAGGCCTCTGGCAGGTATGTGTCAATGTTTTCTGCCCATGGCACTCAGCCGGGTATTTGAATACAATGTTATCAGCGGAATTAGTAGTCTCCGGAGAGGCTGCCCCGTGTCAACAAGCTTCACCCGGCCAGGGTTCACCCGTGATGTAGCTCCCCAATCAATCACTACTCCCTAGTCCTTCCAGATAGACTACCAGATCTTCTCTGCCCTTGGGCAACCAGTACAGCCAGAGGCCTTCCCCCTTTGCTCTTTCGTCTCTAGACACTCTGTCAGGCACTCCAAGCTGTGAAGCGCCTGGGGGGGAGAAGGAAGAGATTTCAGAGAATGAACACATACAGAGAGAGAGAGAGACAGAGAGAGAGGCAGGAGATGCTGAGTGGGGATGTCTTGCGTACTGATATCCTGAGGAAAGTGGGAAAATTGGACCCTGGCCTGCTGTGCCAATGCCCTGAAGCAGTCCGCACCAGGGGCTCCCTTGTGCCTGCGTAGCCTTTCCCAGGGTGTGCTCAAATCCTGTGGCCACTAGGTGTCCTGGGTCACAATGGAGGGCCCTGTGTCATCTGCCTGGCGGGCTGGATCTCTGCCATTGGCTGAGCCTTGTCACCAGGCCCATCATAAGCTGCGCCTACTCTTCCGGTGGGGAGACTGTCTCCATGGTGATGGCAAAGAAGCCTTAGTCCCGCCCACCTGGCCTTCACTTCACCTACCCGGCCTGCTGACCCTCACTCAGACCTCTGTGTTGATCAAAATGAATGTCGGCCAGTGGCCAGGTGTCAGCATCTGGGATAAAGGATTCGGGACCTTGCCTGAGGCAGAAGGCAGCCTAGGTCTGCGGGTCCCTGGAAGTCTAGTGAGTTGTGACGCTGCTGCCAGTGACAAATGGTGACTCCCACACTCACATATCCCCTGGTGGCAGAATGATAGCGATGGGTGGAGAAACATGGCTCCTGAGCACACGTTGAATGGGGCACCGGCCGAAGGCCAGGGCCAGGAGTGGACGTCGTGGAGCTGAATGGCGAGCCAGTGAAGGGCCCAAGGATTTCTCCTGTATGTGGCAAACAGGTCATCCGTGTCCCCACGTCCATAAACCATTGGACTGCCGGGGCCCAGGCTGCCAGGATTTCGGCCTTGCCTTCGGAGCCCGGCCACATACGCAGCCTTGCACCGGGGGCGGGGACATGTAGACAGCAAAAATTTGGAAAATGGCAGTGTCTCCTCGATTTCCCCGGCATCGGCCTATTTGAGCGGCATGCTTTGTTTCCTAGTAGGATAAGGCACTGACGGAGAAAGGCAGGATTATGTGTGCAGGAAAGGTGTGTGCTGAGAGGGTGACGACGTTGAGACCAGGTTGGGATCTTTAGTCCCAGGAAAGGCCCCTGGCAGGTGTGGGTGAATGTTCTCTGCCCATCCGAGTTGGCGGGGGGAGGTTTTCAGCAAACAAAGCAGCAGCGGGATTATTCGTCGCCGGAGAGGTTGCATCTGCCCACAAGCTCCACCTGGCCAGGGACCGCCCCTACTGTATTGCCCATGTCAATCAACAGAAGCTAAGACCTTCCAGAGAGACTACCTGCTATTGTCTACCCACGGGGAAGCGGTCCAGCCAGAAGCCTCCGCCGTTTCATCTCCAGGCTCTCTGTCAGGCCCCTCATACTTGTGATGCGTCTCAGGGGTAGAAGGAAGAGATTCCTCTGAATGAACACATCCAGAGAGGGGCCATAGATGCTGAGGAAGGGCACCTTGCCTACTGACATCCTAGCGTAAGTGGTAAAGAGGTACCTGCCTGCTGTCCCAGTGTGTCGAACGTGTCCGCATCAGGGATTGGCTACTGTGAAGTTATTCCCTGGTGCCCTCGATTTTGTGGCCAAAGACACAAGGGCCTGTTGTGTGTCCATGGGTACCATGGAGGGCTCTGCAGAACTGGCCGGTTAGGCTGGACTTCTCCTATTGGCTCAGTGTTTGTGACCCGTCCCCGTCAGAAGTTCCGGCCAGCCTTCCGGTGGCTGTCTCCATGGTGATTGGGGAAGAAGCCTTAGGCCCCGCACTCAGCCTTCACCTGGCCTACGTGGCCTCTTTACCCTCATCTGGACGGCCGTGTGGATGAAAGAAAGGATGTCGGCCAGTGACCACGTGTCCTCATTTCCTTTGAAGGATTTCGCTCCTTGCCCGGGCAGAAGACAGCCAAGGTCAGCCTGAGCCTAAACACCTAGTGACCTGTGACACTGCAGCTAGTGATAGATGTAGATTTCCACGCTCAGGTATCCGCAGGTGGCGGATTGAGAGTGGTCGGAGGAGAAGTGTAACTAGAGATCACACACTCACGAGGGCACGGGTCAAAGGTCTCGGAAAATAGCTGAGGTCGTGGAGCCCTAGCGGAGCCAGTCTAGGGCACAGGCCTCCGTCCTGTGCTTGGCAAATAGGTGGCACCATCTGCAGAGTATGCCGCCATCCGCAGACTCTGGACTGCTGGGGCCCTGGACGCCCGGATTTCGGCCTTGTCTTTGGAGAAGTGACGCGCATGCAGTGTGCCACCGGGGGCTGTGGCCCAGCAGAAGCAAAATCTTGAAAATGCGGGCTTCGTTTGACTTTGCCTGTGTTCTCCTTTGGCTGAGTGCCATCCTGTGTTTCCTAGCAAGAGAAGCATTCCTGGAGAGAGGCGGATTCCATGTGTGCCGGCAAAGTGTGTGCTGAGATGATGAGTCGCTGGAGACCAGGGTGGACTCTTCAGACCCAGGATAGGCCTCTGGCAGGTATGTGTCAATGTTTTCTGCCCATGGCACTCAGCCGGGTATTTGAATACAATGTTATCAGCGGAATTAGTAGTCTCCGGAGAGGCTGCCCCGTGTCAACAAGCTTCACCCGGCCAGGGTTCACCCGTGATGTAGCTCCCCAATCAATCACTACTCCCTAGTCCTTCCAGATAGACTACCAGATCTTCTCTGCCCTTGGGCAACCAGTACAGCCAGAGGCCTTCCCCCTTTGCTCTTTCGTCTCTAGACACTCTGTCAGGCACTCCAAGCTGTGAAGCGCCTGGGGGGGAGAAGGAAGAGATTTCAGAGAATGAACACATACAGAGAGAGAGAGAGACAGAGAGAGAGGCAGGAGATGCTGAGTGGGGATGTCTTGCGTACTGATATCCTGAGGAAAGTGGGAAAATTGGACCCTGGCCTGCTGTGCCAATGCCCTGAAGCAGTCCGCACCAGGGGCTCCCTTGTGCCTGCGTAGCCTTTCCCAGGGTGTGCTCAAATCCTGTGGCCACTAGGTGTCCTGGGTCACAATGGAGGGCCCTGTGTCATCTGCCTGGCGGGCTGGATCTCTGCCATTGGCTGAGTCTTGTCACCAGGCCCATCATAAGCTGCGCCTACTCTTCCGGTGGGGAGACTGTCTCCATGGTGATGGCAAAGAAGCCTTAGTCCCGCCCACCTGGCCTTCACTTCACCTACCCGGCCTGCTGACCCTCACTCAGACCTCTGTGTTGATCAAAATGAATGTCGGCCAGTGGCCAGGTGTCAGCATCTGGGATAAAGGATTCGGGACCTTGCCTGAGGCAGAAGGCAGCCTAGGTCTGCGGGTCCCTGGAAGTCTAGTGAGTTGTGACGCTGCTGCCAGTGACAAATGGTGACTCCCACACTCACATATCCCCTGGTGGCAGAATGATAGCGATGGGTGGAGAAACATGGCTCCTGAGCACACGTTGAATGGGGCACCGGCCGAAGGCCAGGGCCAGGAGTGGACGTCGTGGAGCTGAATGGCGAGCCAGTGAAGGGCCCAAGGATTTCTCCTGTATGTGGCAAACAGGTCATCCGTGTCCCCACGTCCATAAACCATTGGACTGCCGGGGCCCAGGCTGCCAGGATTTCGGCCTTGCCTTCGGAGCCCGGCCACATACGCAGCCTTGCACCGGGGGCGGGGACATGTAGACAGCAAAAATTTGGAAAATGGCAGTGTCTCCTCGATTTCCCCGGCATCGGCCTATTTGAGCGGCATGCTTTGTTTCCTAGTAGGATAAGGCACTGACGGAGAAAGGCAGGATTATGTGTGCAGGAAAGGTGTGTGCTGAGAGGGTGACGACGTTGAGACCAGGTTGGGATCTTTAGTCCCAGGAAAGGCCCCTGGCAGGTGTGGGTGAATGTTCTCTGCCCATCCGAGTTGGCGGGGGGAGGTTTTCAGCAAACAAAGCAGCAGCGGGATTATTCGTCGCCGGAGAGGTTGCATCTGCCCACAAGCTCCACCTGGCCAGGGACCGCCCCTACTGTATTGCCCATGTCAATCAACAGAAGCTAAGACCTTCCAGAGAGACTACCTGCTATTGTCTACCCACGGGGAAGCGGTCCAGCCAGAAGCCTCCGCCGTTTCATCTCCAGGCTCTCTGTCAGGCCCCTCATACTTGTGATGCGTCTCAGGGGTAGAAGGAAGAGATTCCTCTGAATGAACACATCCAGAGAGGGGCCATAGATGCTGAGGAAGGGCACCTTGCCTACTGACATCCTAGCGTAAGTGGTAAAGAGGTACCTGCCTGCTGTCCCAGTGTGTCGAACGTGTCCGCATCAGGGATTGGCTACTGTGAAGTTATTCCCTGGTGCCCTCGATTTTGTGGCCAAAGACACAAGGGCCTGTTGTGTGTCCATGGGTACCATGGAGGGCTCTGCAGAACTGGCCGGTTAGGCTGGACTTCTCCTATTGGCTCAGTGTTTGTGACCCGTCCCCGTCAGAAGTTCCGGCCAGCCTTCCGGTGGCTGTCTCCATGGTGATTGGGGAAGAAGCCTTAGGCCCCGCACTCAGCCTTCACCTGGCCTACGTGGCCTCTTTACCCTCATCTGGACCGCCGTGTGGATGAAAGAAAGGATGTCGGCCAGTGACCACGTGTCCTCATTTCCTTTGAAGGATTTCGCTCCTTGCCCGGGCAGAAGACAGCCAAGGTCAGCCTGAGCCTAAACACCTAGTGACCTGTGACACTGCAGCTAGTGATAGATGTAGATTTCCACGCTCAGGTATCCGCAGGTGGCGGATTGAGAGTGGTCGGAGGAGAAGTGTAACTAGAGATCACACACTCACGAGGGCACGGGTCAAAGGTCTCGGAAAATAGCTGAGGTCGTGGAGCCCTAGCGGAGCCAGTCTAGGGCACAGGCCTCCGTCCTGTGCTTGGCAAATAGGTGGCACCATCTGCAGAGTATGCCGCCATCCGCAGACTCTGGACTGCTGGGGCCCTGGACGCCCGGATTTCGGCCTTGTCTTTGGAGAAGTGACGCGCATGCAGTGTGCCACCGGGGGCTGTGGCCCAGCAGAAGCAAAATCTTGAAAATGCGGGCTTCGTTTGACTTTGCCTGTGTTCTCCTTTGGCTGAGTGCCATCCTGTGTTTCCTAGCAGGAGAAGCATTCCTGGAGAGAGGCGGATTCCATGTGTGCCGGCAAAGTGTGTGCTGAGATGATGAGTCGCTGGAGACCAGGGTGGACTCTTCAGACCCAGGATAGGCCTCTGGCAGGTATGTGTCAATGTTTTCTGCCCATGGCACTCAGCCGGGTATTTGAATACAATGTTATCAGCGGAATTAGTAGTCTCCGGAGAGGCTGCCCCGTGTCAACAAGCTTCACCCGGCCAGGGTTCACCCGTGATGTAGCTCCCCAATCAATCACTACTCCCTAGTCCTTCCAGATAGACTACCAGATCTTCTCTGCCCTTGGGCAACCAGTACAGCCAGAGGCCTTCCCCCTTTGCTCTTTCGTCTCTAGACACTCTGTCAGGCACTCCAAGCTGTGAAGCGCCTGGGGGGGAGAAGGAAGAGATTTCAGAGAATGAACACATACAGAGAGAGAGAGAGACAGAGAGAGAGGCAGGAGATGCTGAGTGGGGATGTCTTGCGTACTGATATCCTGAGGAAAGTGGGAAAATTGGACCCTGGCCTGCTGTGCCAATGCCCTGAAGCAGTCCGCACCAGGGGCTCCCTTGTGCCTGCGTAGCCTTTCCCAGGGTGTGCTCAAATCCTGTGGCCACTAGGTGTCCTGGGTCACAATGGAGGGCCCTGTGTCATCTGCCTGGCGGGCTGGATCTCTGCCATTGGCTGAGCCTTGTCACCAGGCCCATCATAAGCTGCGCCTACTCTTCCGGTGGGGAGACTGTCTCCATGGTGATGGCAAAGAAGCCTTAGTCCCGCCCACCTGGCCTTCACTTCACCTACCCGGCCTGCTGACCCTCACTCAGACCTCTGTGTTGATCAAAATGAATGTCGGCCAGTGGCCAGGTGTCAGCATCTGGGATAAAGGATTCGGGACCTTGCCTGAGGCAGAAGGCAGCCTAGGTCTGCGGGTCCCTGGAAGTCTAGTGAGTTGTGACGCTGCTGCCAGTGACAAATGGTGACTCCCACACTCACATATCCCCTGGTGGCAGAATGATAGCGATGGGTGGAGAAACATGGCTCCTGAGCACACGTTGAATGGGGCACCGGCCGAAGGCCAGGGCCAGGAGTGGACGTCGTGGAGCTGAATGGCGAGCCAGTGAAGGGCCCAAGGATTTCTCCTGTATGTGGCAAACAGGTCATCCGTGTCCCCACGTCCATAAACCATTGGACTGCCGGGGCCCAGGCTGCCAGGATTTCGGCCTTGCCTTCGGAGCCCGGCCACATACGCAGCCTTGCACCGGGGGCGGGGACATGTAGACAGCAAAAATTTGGAAAATGGCAGTGTCTCCTCGATTTCCCCGGCATCGGCCTATTTGAGCGGCATGCTTTGTTTCCTAGTAGGATAAGGCACTGACGGAGAAAGGCAGGATTATGTGTGCAGGAAAGGTGTGTGCTGAGAGGGTGACGACGTTGAGACCAGGTTGGGATCTTTAGTCCCAGGAAAGGCCCCTGGCAGGTGTGGGTGAATGTTCTCTGCCCATCCGAGTTGGCGGGGGGAGGTTTTCAGCAAACAAAGCAGCAGCGGGATTATTCGTCGCCGGAGAGGTTGCATCTGCCCACAAGCTCCACCTGGCCAGGGACCGCCCCTACTGTATTGCCCATGTCAATCAACAGAAGCTAAGACCTTCCAGAGAGACTACCTGCTATTGTCTACCCACGGGGAAGCGGTCCAGCCAGAAGCCTCCGCCGTTTCATCTCCAGGCTCTCTGTCAGGCCCCTCATACTTGTGATGCGTCTCAGGGGTAGAAGGAAGAGATTCCTCTGAATGAACACATCCAGAGAGGGGCCATAGATGCTGAGGAAGGGCACCTTGCCTACTGACATCCTAGCGTAAGTGGTAAAGAGGTACCTGCCTGCTGTCCCAGTGTGTCGAACGTGTCCGCATCAGGGATTGGCTACTGTGAAGTTATTCCCTGGTGCCCTCGATTTTGTGGCCAAAGACACAAGGGCCTGTTGTGTGTCCATGGGTACCATGGAGGGCTCTGCAGAACTGGCCGGTTAGGCTGGACTTCTCCTATTGGCTCAGTGTTTGTGACCCGTCCCCGTCAGAAGTTCCGGCCAGCCTTCCGGTGGCTGTCTCCATGGTGATTGGGGAAGAAGCCTTAGGCCCCGCACTCAGCCTTCACCTGGCCTACGTGGCCTCTTTACCCTCATCTGGACGGCCGTGTGGATGAAAGAAAGGATGTCGGCCAGTGACCACGTGTCCTCATTTCCTTTGAAGGATTTCGCTCCTTGCCCGGGCAGAAGACAGCCAAGGTCAGCCTGAGCCTAAACACCTAGTGACCTGTGACACTGCAGCTAGTGATAGATGTAGATTTCCACGCTCAGGTATCCGCAGGTGGCGGATTGAGAGTGGTCGGAGGAGAAGTGTAACTAGAGATCACACACTCACGAGGGCACGGGTCAAAGGTCTCGGAAAATAGCTGAGGTCGTGGAGCCCTAGCGGAGCCAGTCTAGGGCACAGGCCTCCGTCCTGTGCTTGGCAAATAGGTGGCACCATCTGCAGAGTATGCCGCCATCCGCAGACTCTGGACTGCTGGGGCCCTGGACGCCCGGATTTCGGCCTTGTCTTTGGAGAAGTGACGCGCATGCAGTGTGCCACCGGGGGCTGTGGCCCAGCAGAAGCAAAATCTTGAAAATGCGGGCTTCGTTTGACTTTGCCTGTGTTCTCCTTTGGCTGAGTGCCATCCTGTGTTTCCTAGCAAGAGAAGCATTCCTGGAGAGAGGCGGATTCCATGTGTGCCGGCAAAGTGTGTGCTGAGATGATGAGTCGCTGGAGACCAGGGTGGACTCTTCAGACCCAGGATAGGCCTCTGGCAGGTATGTGTCAATGTTTTCTGCCCATGGCACTCAGCCGGGTATTTGAATACAATGTTATCAGCGGAATTAGTAGTCTCCGGAGAGGCTGCCCCGTGTCAACAAGCTTCACCCGGCCAGGGTTCACCCGTGATGTAGCTCCCCAATCAATCACTACTCCCTAGTCCTTCCAGATAGACTACCAGATCTTCTCTGCCCTTGGGCAACCAGTACAGCCAGAGGCCTTCCCCCTTTGCTCTTTCGTCTCTAGACACTCTGTCAGGCACTCCAAGCTGTGAAGCGCCTGGGGGGGAGAAGGAAGAGATTTCAGAGAATGAACACATACAGAGAGAGAGAGAGACAGAGAGAGAGGCAGGAGATGCTGAGTGGGGATGTCTTGCGTACTGATATCCTGAGGAAAGTGGGAAAATTGGACCCTGGCCTGCTGTGCCAATGCCCTGAAGCAGTCCGCACCAGGGGCTCCCTTGTGCCTGCGTAGCCTTTCCCAGGGTGTGCTCAAATCCTGTGGCCACTAGGTGTCCTGGGTCACAATGGAGGGCCCTGTGTCATCTGCCTGGCGGGCTGGATCTCTGCCATTGGCTGAGCCTTGTCACCAGGCCCATCATAAGCTGCGCCTACTCTTCCGGTGGGGAGACTGTCTCCATGGTGATGGCAAAGAAGCCTTAGTCCCGCCCACCTGGCCTTCACTTCACCTACCCGGCCTGCTGACCCTCACTCAGACCTCTGTGTTGATCAAAATGAATGTCGGCCAGTGGCCAGGTGTCAGCATCTGGGATAAAGGATTCGGGACCTTGCCTGAGGCAGAAGGCAGCCTAGGTCTGCGGGTCCCTGGAAGTCTAGTGAGTTGTGACGCTGCTGCCAGTGACAAATGGTGACTCCCACACTCACATATCCCCTGGTGGCAGAATGATAGCGATGGGTGGAGAAACATGGCTCCTGAGCACACGTTGAATGGGGCACCGGCCGAAGGCCAGGGCCAGGAGTGGACGTCGTGGAGCTGAATGGCGAGCCAGTGAAGGGCCCAAGGATTTCTCCTGTATGTGGCAAACAGGTCATCCGTGTCCCCACGTCCATAAACCATTGGACTGCCGGGGCCCAGGCTGCCAGGATTTCGGCCTTGCCTTCGGAGCCCGGCCACATACGCAGCCTTGCACCGGGGGCGGGGACATGTAGACAGCAAAAATTTGGAAAATGGCAGTGTCTCCTCGATTTCCCCGGCATCGGCCTATTTGAGCGGCATGCTTTGTTTCCTAGTAGGATAAGGCACTGACGGAGAAAGGCAGGATTATGTGTGCAGGAAAGGTGTGTGCTGAGAGGGTGACGACGTTGAGACCAGGTTGGGATCTTTAGTCCCAGGAAAGGCCCCTGGCAGGTGTGGGTGAATGTTCTCTGCCCATCCGAGTTGGCGGGGGGAGGTTTTCAGCAAACAAAGCAGCAGCGGGATTATTCGTCGCCGGAGAGGTTGCATCTGCCCACAAGCTCCACCTGGCCAGGGACCGCCCCTACTGTATTGCCCATGTCAATCAACAGAAGCTAAGACCTTCCAGAGAGACTACCTGCTATTGTCTACCCACGGGGAAGCGGTCCAGCCAGAAGCCTCCGCCGTTTCATCTCCAGGCTCTCTGTCAGGCCCCTCATACTTGTGATGCGTCTCAGGGGTAGAAGGAAGAGATTCCTCTGAATGAACACATCCAGAGAGGGGCCATAGATGCTGAGGAAGGGCACCTTGCCTACTGACATCCTAGCGTAAGTGGTAAAGAGGTACCTGCCTGCTGTCCCAGTGTGTCGAACGTGTCCGCATCAGGGATTGGCTACTGTGAAGTTATTCCCTGGTGCCCTCGATTTTGTGGCCAAAGACACAAGGGCCTGTTGTGTGTCCATGGGTACCATGGAGGGCTCTGCAGAACTGGCCGGTTAGGCTGGACTTCTCCTATTGGCTCAGTGTTTGTGACCCGTCCCCGTCAGAAGTTCCGGCCAGCCTTCCGGTGGCTGTCTCCATGGTGATTGGGGAAGAAGCCTTAGGCCCCGCACTCAGCCTTCACCTGGCCTACGTGGCCTCTTTACCCTCATCTGGACGGCCGTGTGGATGAAAGAAAGGATGTCGGCCAGTGACCACGTGTCCTCATTTCCTTTGAAGGATTTCGCTCCTTGCCCGGGCAGAAGACAGCCAAGGTCAGCCTGAGCCTAAACACCTAGTGACCTGTGACACTGCAGCTAGTGATAGATGTAGATTTCCACGCTCAGGTATCCGCAGGTGGCGGATTGAGAGTGGTCGGAGGAGAAGTGTAACTAGAGATCACACACTCACGAGGGCACGGGTCAAAGGTCTCGGAAAATAGCTGAGGTCGTGGAGCCCTAGCGGAGCCAGTCTAGGGCACAGGCCTCCGTCCTGTGCTTGGCAAATAGGTGGCACCATCTGCAGAGTATGCCGCCATCCGCAGACTCTGGACTGCTGGGGCCCTGGACGCCCGGATTTCGGCCTTGTCTTTGGAGAAGTGACGCGCATGCAGTGTGCCACCGGGGGCTGTGGCCCAGCAGAAGCAAAATCTTGAAAATGCGGGCTTCGTTTGACTTTGCCTGTGTTCTCCTTTGGCTGAGTGCCATCCTGTGTTTCCTAGCAGGAGAAGCATTCCTGGAGAGAGGCGGATTCCATGTGTGCCGGCAAAGTGTGTCCTGAGATGATGAGTCGCTGGAGACCAGGGTGGACTCTTCAGACCCAGGATAGGCCTCTGGCAGGTATGTGTCAATGTTTTCTGCCCATGGCACTCAGCCGGGTATTTGAATACAATGTTATCAGCGGAATTAGTAGTCTCCGGAGTGTCAACAAGCTTCACCCGGCCAGGGTTCACCCGTGATGTAGCTCCCCAATCAGTCACTACTCCCTAGTCCTTCCAGATAGACTACCAGATCTTCTCTGCCCTTGGGCAACCAGTACAGCCAGAGGCCTTCCCCCTTTGCCCTTTCGTCTCTAGACACTCTGTCAGGCACTCCAAGCTGTGAAGCGCCTGGGGGGGAGAAGGAAGAGATTTCAGAGAATGAACACATACAGAGAGAGAGAGAGACAGAGAGAGAGGCAGGAGATGCTGAGTGGGGATGTCTTGCGTACTGATATCCTGAGGAAAGTGGGAAAATTGGACCCTGGCCTGCTGTGCCAATGCCCTGAAGCAGTCCGCACCAGGGGCTCCCTTGTGCCTGCGTAGCCTTTCCCAGGGTGTGCTCAAATCCTGTGGCCACTAGGTGTCCTGGGTCACAATGGAGGGCCCTGTGTCATCTGCCTGGCGGGCTGGATCTCTGCCATTGGCTGAGCCTTGTCACCAGGCCCATCATAAGCTGCGCCTACTCTTCCGGTGGGGAGACTGTCTCCATGGTGATGGCAAAGAAGCCTTAGTCCCGCCCACCTGGCCTTCACTTCACCTACCCGGCCTGCTGACCCTCACTCAGACCTCTGTGTTGATCAAAATGAATGTCGGCCAGTGGCCAGGTGTCAGCATCTGGGATAAAGGATTCGGGACCTTGCCTGAGGCAGAAGGCAGCCTAGGTCTGCGGGTCCCTGGAAGTCTAGTGAGTTGTGACGCTGCTGCCAGTGACAAATGGTGACTCCCACACTCACATATCCCCTGGTGGCAGAATGATAGCGATGGGTGGAGAAACATGGCTCCTGAGCACACGTTGAATGGGGCACCGGCCGAAGGCCAGGGCCAGGAGTGGACGTCGTGGAGCTGAATGGCGAGCCAGTGAAGGGCCCAAGGATTTCTCCTGTATGTGGCAAACAGGTCATCCGTGTCCCCACGTCCATAAACCATTGGACTGCCGGGGCCCAGGCTGCCAGGATTTCGGCCTTGCCTTCGGAGCCCGGCCACATACGCAGCCTTGCACCGGGGGCGGGGACATGTAGACAGCAAAAATTTGGAAAATGGCAGTGTCTCCTCGATTTCCCCGGCATCGGCCTATTTGAGCGGCATGCTTTGTTTCCGAGTAGGATAAGGCACTGACGGAGAAAGGCAGGATTATGTGTGCAGGAAAGGTGTGTGCTGAGAGGGTGACGACGTTGAGACCAGGTTGGGATCTTTAGTCCCAGGAAAGGCCCCTGGCAGGTGTGGGTGAATGTTCTCTGCCCATCCGAGTTGGCGGGGGGAGGTTTTCAGCAAACAAAGCAGCAGCGGGATTATTCGTCGCCGGAGAGGTTGCATCTGCCCACAAGCTCCACCTGGCCAGGGACCGCCCCTACTGTATTGCCCATGTCAATCAACAGAAGCTAAGACCTTCCAGAGAGACTACCTGCTATTGTCTACCCACGGGGAAGCGGTCCAGCCAGAAGCCTCCGCCGTTTCATCTCCAGGCTCTCTGTCAGGCCCCTCATACTTGTGATGCGTCTCAGGGGTAGAAGGAAGAGATTCCTCTGAATGAACACATCCAGAGAGGGGCCATAGATGCTGAGGAAGGGCACCTTGCCTACTGACATCCTAGCGTAAGTGGTAAAGAGGTACCTGCCTGCTGTCCCAGTGTGTCGAACGTGTCCGCATCAGGGATTGGCTACTGTGAAGTTATTCCCTGGTGCCCTCGATTTTGTGGCCAAAGACACAAGGGCCTGTTGTGTGTCCATGGGTACCATGGAGGGCTCTGCAGAACTGGCCGGTTAGGCTGGACTTCTCCTATTGGCTCAGTGTTTGTGACCCGTCCCCGTCAGAAGTTCCGGCCAGCCTTCCGGTGGCTGTCTCCATGGTGATTGGGGAAGAAGCCTTAGGCCCCGCACTCAGCCTTCACCTGGCCTACGTGGCCTCTTTACCCTCATCTGGACGGCCGTGTGGATGAAAGAAAGGATGTCGGCCAGTGACCACGTGTCCTCATTTCCTTTGAAGGATTTCGCTCCTTGCCCGGGCAGAAGACAGCCAAGGTCAGCCTGAGCCTAAACACCTAGTGACCTGTGACACTGCAGCTAGTGATAGATGTAGATTTCCACGCTCAGGTATCCGCAGGTGGCGGATTGAGAGTGGTCGGAGGAGAAGTGTAACTAGAGATCACACACTCACGAGGGCACGGGTCAAAGGTCTCGGAAAATAGCTGAGGTCGTGGAGCCCTAGCGGAGCCAGTCTAGGGCACAGGCCTCCGTCCTGTGCTTGGCAAATAGGTGGCACCATCTGCAGAGTATGCCGCCATCCGCAGACTCTGGACTGCTGGGGCCCTGGACGCCCGGATTTCGGCCTTGTCTTTGGAGAAGTGACGCGCATGCAGTGTGCCACCGGGGGCTGTGGCCCAGCAGAAGCAAAATCTTGAAAATGCGGGCTTCGTTTGACTTTGCCTGTGTTCTCCTTTGGCTGAGTGCCATCCTGTGTTTCCTAGCAGGAGAAGCATTCCTGGAGAGAGGCGGATTCCATGTGTGCCGGCAAAGTGTGTCCTGAGATGATGAGTCGCTGGAGACCAGGGTGGACTCTTCAGACCCAGGATAGGCCTCTGGCAGGTATGTGTCAATGTTTTCTGCCCATGGCACTCAGCCGGGTATTTGAATACAATGTTATCAGCGGAATTAGTAGTCTCCGGAGTGTCAACAAGCTTCACCCGGCCAGGGTTCACCCGTGATGTAGCTCCCCAATCAGTCACTACTCCCTAGTCCTTCCAGATAGACTACCAGATCTTCTCTGCCCTTGGGCAACCAGTACAGCCAGAGGCCTTCCCCCTTTGCCCTTTCGTCTCTAGACACTCTGTCAGGCACTCCAAGCTGTGAAGCGCCTGGGGGGGAGAAGGAAGAGATTTCAGAGAATGAACACATACAGAGAGAGAGAGAGACAGAGAGAGAGGCAGGAGATGCTGAGTGGGGATGTCTTGCGTACTGATATCCTGAGGAAAGTGGGAAAATTGGACCCTGGCCTGCTGTGCCAATGCCCTGAAGCAGTCCGCACCAGGGGCTCCCTTGTGCCTGCGTAGCCTTTCCCAGGGTGTGCTCAAATCCTGTGGCCACTAGGTGTCCTGGGTCACAATGGAGGGCCCTGTGTCATCTGCCTGGCGGGCTGGATCTCTGCCATTGGCTGAGCCTTGTCACCAGGCCCATCATAAGCTGCGCCTACTCTTCCGGTGGGGAGACTGTCTCCATGGTGATGGCAAAGAAGCCTTAGTCCCGCCCACCTGGCCTTCACTTCACCTACCCGGCCTGCTGACCCTCACTCAGACCTCTGTGTTGATCAAAATGAATGTCGGCCAGTGGCCAGGTGTCAGCATCTGGGATAAAGGATTCGGGACCTTGCCTGAGGCAGAAGGCAGCCTAGGTCTGCGGGTCCCTGGAAGTCTAGTGAGTTGTGACGCTGCTGCCAGTGACAAATGGTGACTCCCACACTCACATATCCCCTGGTGGCAGAATGATAGCGATGGGTGGAGAAACATGGCTCCTGAGCACACGTTGAATGGGGCACCGGCCGAAGGCCAGGGCCAGGAGTGGACGTCGTGGAGCTGAATGGCGAGCCAGTGAAGGGCCCAAGGATTTCTCCTGTATGTGGCAAACAGGTCATCCGTGTCCCCACGTCCATAAACCATTGGACTGCCGGGGCCCAGGCTGCCAGGATTTCGGCCTTGCCTTCGGAGCCCGGCCACATACGCAGCCTTGCACCGGGGGCGGGGACATGTAGACAGCAAAAATTTGGAAAATGGCAGTGTCTCCTCGATTTCCCCGGCATCGGCCTATTTGAGCGGCATGCTTTGTTTCCGAGTAGGATAAGGCACTGACGGAGAAAGGCAGGATTATGTGTGCAGGAAAGGTGTGTGCTGAGAGGGTGACGACGTTGAGACCAGGTTGGGATCTTTAGTCCCAGGAAAGGCCCCTGGCAGGTGTGGGTGAATGTTCTCTGCCCATCCGAGTTGGCGGGGGGAGGTTTTCAGCAAACAAAGCAGCAGCGGGATTATTCGTCGCCGGAGAGGTTGCATCTGCCCACAAGCTCCACCTGGCCAGGGACCGCCCCTACTGTATTGCCCATGTCAATCAACAGAAGCTAAGACCTTCCAGAGAGACTACCTGCTATTGTCTACCCACGGGGAAGCGGTCCAGCCAGAAGCCTCCGCCGTTTCATCTCCAGGCTCTCTGTCAGGCCCCTCATACTTGTGATGCGTCTCAGGGGTAGAAGGAAGAGATTCCTCTGAATGAACACATCCAGAGAGGGGCCATAGATGCTGAGGAAGGGCACCTTGCCTACTGACATCCTAGCGTAAGTGGTAAAGAGGTACCTGCCTGCTGTCCCAGTGTGTCGAACGTGTCCGCATCAGGGATTGGCTACTGTGAAGTTATTCCCTGGTGCCCTCGATTTTGTGGCCAAAGACACAAGGGCCTGTTGTGTGTCCATGGGTACCATGGAGGGCTCTGCAGAACTGGCCGGTTAGGCTGGACTTCTCCTATTGGCTCAGTGTTTGTGACCCGTCCCCGTCAGAAGTTCCGGCCAGCCTTCCGGTGGCTGTCTCCATGGTGATTGGGGAAGAAGCCTTAGGCCCCGCACTCAGCCTTCACCTGGCCTACGTGGCCTCTTTACCCTCATCTGGACGGCCGTGTGGATGAAAGAAAGGATGTCGGCCAGTGACCACGTGTCCTCATTTCCTTTGAAGGATTTCGCTCCTTGCCCGGGCAGAAGACAGCCAAGGTCAGCCTGAGCCTAAACACCTAGTGACCTGTGACACTGCAGCTAGTGATAGATGTAGATTTCCACGCTCAGGTATCCGCAGGTGGCGGATTGAGAGTGGTCGGAGGAGAAGTGTAACTAGAGATCACACACTCACGAGGGCACGGGTCAAAGGTCTCGGAAAATAGCTGAGGTCGTGGAGCCCTAGCGGAGCCAGTCTAGGGCACAGGCCTCCGTCCTGTGCTTGGCAAATAGGTGGCACCATCTGCAGAGTATGCCGCCATCCGCAGACTCTGGACTGCTGGGGCCCTGGACGCCCGGATTTCGGCCTTGTCTTTGGAGAAGTGACGCGCATGCAGTGTGCCACCGGGGGCTGTGGCCCAGCAGAAGCAAAATCTTGAAAATGCGGGCTTCATTTGACTTTGCCTGTGTTCTCCTTTGGCTGAGTGCCATCCTGTGTTTCCTAGCAGGAGAAGCATTCCTGGAGAGAGGCGGATTCCATGTGTGCCGGCAAAGTGTGTCCTGAGATGATGAGTCGCTGGAGACCAGGGTGGACTCTTCAGACCCAGGATAGGCCTCTGGCAGGTATGTGTCAATGTTTTCTGCCCATGGCACTCAGCCGGGTATTTGAATACAATGTTATCAGCGGAATTAGTAGTCTCCGGAGTGTCAACAAGCTTCACCCGGCCAGGGTTCACCCGTGATGTAGCTCCCCAATCAGTCACTACTCCCTAGTCCTTCCAGATAGACTACCAGATCTTCTCTGCCCTTGGGCAACCAGTACAGCCAGAGGCCTTCCCCCTTTGCCCTTTCGTCTCTAGACACTCTGTCAGGCACTCCAAGCTGTGAAGCGCCTGGGGGGGAGAAGGAAGAGATTTCAGAGAATGAACACATACAGAGAGAGAGAGAGACAGAGAGAGAGGCAGGAGATGCTGAGTGGGGATGTCTTGCGTACTGATATCCTGAGGAAAGTGGGAAAATTGGACCCTGGCCTGCTGTGCCAATGCCCTGAAGCAGTCCGCACCAGGGGCTCCCTTGTGCCTGCCTAGCCTTTCCCAGGGTGTGCTCAAATCCTGTGGCCACTAGGTGTCCTGGGTCACAATGGAGGGCCCTGTGTCATCTGCCTGGCGGGCTGGATCTCTGCCATTGGCTGAGCCTTGTCACCAGGCCCATCATAAGCTGCGCCTACTCTTCCGGTGGGGAGACTGTCTCCATGGTGATGGCAAAGAAGCCTTAGTCCCGCCCACCTGGCCTTCACTTCACCTACCCGGCCTGCTGACCCTCACTCAGACCTCTGTGTTGATCAAAATGAATGTCGGCCAGTGGCCAGGTGTCAGCATCTGGGATAAAGGATTCGGGACCTTGCCTGAGGCAGAAGGCAGCCTAGGTCTGCGGGTCCCTGGAAGTCTAGTGAGTTGTGACGCTGCTGCCAGTGACAAATGGTGACTCCCACACTCACATATCCCCTGGTGGCAGAATGATAGCGATGGGTGGAGAAACATGGCTCCTGAGCACACGTTGAATGGGGCACCGGCCGAAGGCCAGGGCCAGGAGTGGACGTCGTGGAGCTGAATGGCGAGCCAGTGAAGGGCCCAAGGATTTCTCCTGTATGTGGCAAACAGGTCATCCGTGTCCCCACGTCCATAAACCATTGGACTGCCGGGGCCCAGGCTGCCAGGATTTCGGCCTTGCCTTCGGAGCCCGGCCACATACGCAGCCTTGCACCGGGGGCGGGGACATGTAGACAGCAAAAATTTGGAAAATGGCAGTGTCTCCTCGATTTCCCCGGCATCGGCCTATCTGAGCGGCATGCTTTGTTTCCTAGTAGGATAAGGCACTGACGGAGAAAGGCAGGATTATGTGTGCAGGAAAGGTGTGTGCTGAGAGGGTGACGACGTTGAGACCAGGTTGGGATCTTTAGTCCCAGGAAAGGCCCCTGGCAGGTGTGGGTGAATGTTCTCTGCCCATCCGAGTTGGCGGGGGGAGGTTTTCAGCAAACAAAGCAGCAGCGGGATTATTCGTCGCCGGAGAGGTTGCATCTGCCCACAAGCTCCACCTGGCCAGGGACCGCCCCTACTGTATTGCCCATGTCAATCAACAGAAGCTAAGACCTTCCAGAGAGACTACCTGCTATTGTCTACCCACGGGGAAGCGGTCCAGCCAGAAGCCTCCGCCGTTTCATCTCCAGGCTCTCTGTCAGGCCCCTCATACTTGTGATGCGTCTCAGGGGTAGAAGGAAGAGATTCCTCTGAATGAACACATCCAGAGAGGGGCCATAGATGCTGAGGAAGGGCACCTTGCCTACTGACATCCTAGCGTAAGTGGTAAAGAGGTACCTGCCTGCTGTCCCAGTGTGTCGAACGTGTCCGCATCAGGGATTGGCTACTGTGAAGTTATTCCCTGGTGCCCTCGATTTTGTGGCCAAAGACACAAGGGCCTGTTGTGTGTCCATGGGTACCATGGAGGGCTCTGCAGAACTGGCCGGTTAGGCTGGACTTCTCCTATTGGCTCAGTGTTTGTGACCCGTCCCCGTCAGAAGTTCCGGCCAGCCTTCCGGTGGCTGTCTCCATGGTGATTGGGGAAGAAGCCTTAGGCCCCGCACTCAGCCTTCACCTGGCCTACGTGGCCTCTTTACCCTCATCTGGACGGCCGTGTGGATGAAAGAAAGGATGTCGGCCAGTGACCACGTGTCCTCATTTCCTTTGAAGGATTTCGCTCCTTGCCCGGGCAGAAGACAGCCAAGGTCAGCCTGAGCCTAAACACCTAGTGACCTGTGACACTGCAGCTAGTGATAGATGTAGATTTCCACGCTCAGGTATCCGCAGGTGGCGGATTGAGAGTGGTCGGAGGAGAAGTGTAACTAGAGATCACACACTCACGAGGGCACGGGTCAAAGGTCTCGGAAAATAGCTGAGGTCGTGGAGCCCTAGCGGAGCCAGTCTAGGGCACAGGCCTCCGTCCTGTGCTTGGCAAATAGGTGGCACCATCTGCAGAGTATGCCGCCATCCGCAGACTCTGGACTGCTGGGGCCCTGGACGCCCGGATTTCGGCCTTGTCTTTGGAGAAGTGACGCGCATGCAGTGTGCCACCGGGGGCTGTGGCCCAGCAGAAGCAAAATCTTGAAAATGCGGGCTTCGTTTGACTTTGCCTGTGTTCTCCTTTGGCTGAGTGCCATCCTGTGTTTCCTAGCAGGAGAAGCATTCCTGGAGAGAGGCGGATTCCATGTGTGCCGGCAAAGTGTGTGCTGAGATGATGAGTCGCTGGAGACCAGGGTGGACTCTTCAGACCCAGGATAGGCCTCTGGCAGGTATGTGTCAATGTTTTCTGCCCGTGGCACTCAGCCGGGTATTTGAATACAATGTTATCAGCGGAATTAGTAGTCTCCGGAGTGTCAACAAGCTTCACCCGGCCAGGGTTCACCCGTGATGTAGCTCCCCAATCAGTCACTACTCCCTAGTCCTTCCAGATAGACTACCAGATCTTCTCTGCCCTTGGGCAACCAGTACAGCCAGAGGCCTTCCCCCTTTGCCCTTTCGTCTCTAGACACTCTGTCAGGCACTCCAAGCTGTGAAGCGCCTGGGGGGGAGAAGGAAGAGATTTCAGAGAATGAACACATACAGAGAGAGAGAGAGACAGAGAGAGAGGCAGGAGATGCTGAGTGGGGATGTCTTGCGTACTGATATCCTGAGGAAAGTGGGAAAATTGGACCCTGGCCTGCTGTGCCAATGCCCTGAAGCAGTCCGCACCAGGGGCTCCCTTGTGCCTGCGTAGCCTTTCCCAGGGTGTGCTCAAATCCTGTGGCCACTAGGTGTCCTGGGTCACAATGGAGGGCCCTGTGTCATCTGCCTGGTGGGCTGGATCTCTGCCATTGGCTGAGCCTTGTCACCAGGCCCATCATAAGCTGCGCCTACTCTTCCGGTGGGGAGACTGTCTCCATGGTGATGGCAAAGAAGCCTTAGTCCCGCCCACCTGGCCTTCACTTCACCTACCCGGCCTGCTGACCCTCACTCAGACCTCTGTGTTGATCAAAATGAATGTCGGCCAGTGGCCAGGTGTCAGCATCTGGGATAAAGGATTCGGGACCTTGCCTGAGGCAGAAGGCAGCCTAGGTCTGCGGGTCCCTGGAAGTCTAGTGAGTTGTGACGCTGCTGCCAGTGACAAATGGTGACTCCCACACTCACATATCCCCTGGTGGCAGAATGATAGCGATGGGTGGAGAAACATGGCTCCTGAGCACACGTTGAATGGGGCACCGGCCGAAGGCCAGGGCCAGGAGTGGACGTCGTGGAGCTGAATGGCGAGCCAGTGAAGGGCCCAAGGATTTCTCCTGTATGTGGCAAACAGGTCATCCGTGTCCCCACGTCCATAAACCATTGGACTGCCGGGGCCCAGGCTGCCAGGATTTCGGCCTTGCCTTCGGAGCCCGGCCACATACGCAGCCTTGCACCGGGGGCGGGGACATGTAGACAGCAAAAATTTGGAAAATGGCAGTGTCTCCTCGATTTCCCCGGCATCGGCCTATCTGAGCGGCATGCTTTGTTTCCTAGTAGGATAAGGCACTGACGGAGAAAGGCAGGATTATGTGTGCAGGAAAGGTGTGTGCTGAGAGGGTGACGACGTTGAGACCAGGTTGGGATCTTTAGTCCCAGGAAAGGCCCCTGGCAGGTGTGGGTGAATGTTCTCTGCCCATCCGAGTTGGCGGGGGGAGGTTTTCAGCAAACAAAGCAGCAGCGGGATTATTCGTCGCCGGAGAGGTTGCATCTGCCCACAAGCTCCACCTGGCCAGGGACCGCCCCTACTGTATTGCCCATGTCAATCAACAGAAGCTAAGACCTTCCAGAGAGACTACCTGCTATTGTCTACCCACGGGGAAGCGGTCCAGCCAGAAGCCTCCCCCGTTTCATCTCCAGGCTCTCTGTCAGGCCCCTCATACTTGTGATGTGTCTCAGGGGTAGAAGGAAGAGATTCCTCTGAATGAACTCATCCAGAGAGGGGCCATAGATGCTGAGGAAGGGCACCTTGCCTACTGACATCCTAGCGTAAGTGGTAAAGAGGTACCTGCCTGCTGTCCCAGTGTGTCGAACGTGTCCGCATCAGGGATTGGCTACTGTGAAGTTATTCCCTGGTGCCCTCGATTTTGTGGCCAAAGACACAAGGGCCTGTTGTGTGTCCATGGGTACCATGGAGGGCTCTGCAGAACTGGCCGGTTAGGCTGGACTTCTCCTATTGGCTCAGTGTTTGTGACCCGTCCCCGTCAGAAGTTCCGGCCAGCCTTCCGGTGGCTGTCTCCATGGTGATTGGGGAAGAAGCCTTAGGCCCCGCACTCAGCCTTCACCTGGCCTACGTGGCCTCTTTACCCTCATCTGGACGGCCGTGTGGATGAAAGAAAGGATGTCGGCCAGTGACCACGTGTCCTCATTTCCTTTGAAGGATTTCGCTCCTTGCCCGGGCAGAAGACAGCCAAGGTCAGCCTGAGCCTAAACACCTAGTGACCTGTGACACTGCAGCTAGTGATAGATGTAGATTTCCACGCTCAGGTATCCGCAGGTGGCGGATTGAGAGTGGTCGGAGGAGAAGTGTAACTAGAGATCACACACTCACGAGGGCACGGGTCAAAGGTCTCGGAAAATAGCTGAGGTCGTGGAGCCCTAGCGGAGCCAGTCTAGGGCACAGGCCTCCGTCCTGTGCTTGGCAAATAGGTGGCACCATCTGCAGAGTATGCCGCCATCCGCAGACTCTGGACTGCTGGGGCCCTGGACGCCCGGATTTCGGCCTTGTCTTTGGAGAAGTGACGCGCATGCAGTGTGCCACCGGGGGCTGTGGCCCAGCAGAAGCAAAATCTTGAAAATGCGGGCTTCGTTTGACTTTGCCTGTGTTCTCCTTTGGCTGAGTGCCATCCTGTGTTTCCTAGCAGGAGAAGCATTCCTGGAGAGAGGCGGATTCCATGTGTGCCGGCAAAGTGTGTCCTGAGATGATGAGTCGCTGGAGACCAGGGTGGACTCTTCAGACCCAGGATAGGCCTCTGGCAGGTATGTGTCAATGTTTTCTGCCCATGGCACTCAGCCGGGTATTTGAATACAATGTTATCAGCGGAATTAGTAGTCTCCGGAGTGTCAACAAGCTTCACCCGGCCAGGGTTCACCCGTGATGTAGCTCCCCAATCAGTCACTACTCCCTAGTCCTTCCAGATAGACTACCAGATCTTCTCTGCCCTTGGGCAACCAGTACAGCCAGAGGCCTTCCCCCTTTGCCCTTTCGTCTCTAGACACTCTGTCAGGCACTCCAAGCTGTGAAGCGCCTGGGGGGGAGAAGGAAGAGATTTCAGAGAATGAACACATACAGAGAGAGAGAGAGACAGAGAGAGAGGCAGGAGATGCTGAGTGGGGATGTCTTGCGTACTGATATCCTGAGGAAAGTGGGAAAATTGGACCCTGGCCTGCTGTGCCAATGCCCTGAAGCAGTCCGCACCAGGGGCTCCCTTGTGCCTGCGTAGCCTTTCCCAGGGTGTGCTCAAATCCTGTGGCCACTAGGTGTCCTGGGTCACAATGGAGGGCCCTGTGTCATCTGCCTGGCGGGCTGGATCTCTGCCATTGGCTGAGTCTTGTCACCAGGCCCATCATAAGCTGCGCCTACTCTTCCGGTGGGGAGACTGTCTCCATGGTGATGGCAAAGAAGCCTTAGTCCCGCCCACCTGGCCTTCACTTCACCTACCCGGCCTGCTGACCCTCACTCAGACCTCTGTGTTGATCAAAATGAATGTCGGCCAGTGGCCAGGTGTCAGCATCTGGGATAAAGGATTCGGGACCTTGCCTGAGGCAGAAGGCAGCCTAGGTCTGCGGGTCCCTGGAAGTCTAGTGAGTTGTGACGCTGCTGCCAGTGACAAATGGTGACTCCCACACTCACATATCCCCTGGTGGCAGAATGATAGCGATGGGTGGAGAAACATGGCTCCTGAGCACACGTTGAATGGGGCACCGGCCGAAGGCCAGGGCCAGGAGTGGACGTCGTGGAGCTGAATGGCGAGCCAGTGAAGGGCCCAAGGATTTCTCCTGTATGTGGCAAACAGGTCATCCGTGTCCCCCCGTCCATAAACCACTGGACTCCCGGGGCCCAGGCTGCCAGGATTTCGGCCTTGCCTTCGGAGCCCGGCCACATACGCAGCCTTGCACTGGGGGCGGGGACATGTAGACAGCAAAAATTTGGAAAATGGCAGTGTCTCCTCGATTTCCCCGGCATCGGCCTATCTGAGCGGCATGCTTTGTTTCCGAGTAGGATAAGGCACTGACGGAGAAAGGCAGGATTATGTGTGCAGGAAAGGTGTGTGCTGAGAGGGTGACGACGTTGAGACCAGGTTGGGATCTTTAGTCCCAGGAAAGGCCCCTGGCAGGTGTGGGTGAATGTTCTCTGCCCATCCGAGTTGGCGGGGGGAGGTTTTCAGCAAACAAAGCAGCAGCGGGATTATTCGTCGCCGGAGAGGTTGCATCTGCCCACAAGCTCCACCTGGCCAGGGACCGCCCCTACTGTATTGCCCATGTCAATCAACAGAAGCTAAGACCTTCCAGAGAGACTACCTGCTATTGTCTACCCACGGGGAAGCGGTCCAGCCAGAAGCCTCCCCCGTTTCATCTCCAGGCTCTCTGTCAGGCCCCTCATACTTGTGATGCGTCTCAGGGGTAGAAGGAAGAGATTCCTCTGAATGAACACATCCAGAGAGGGGCCATAGATGCTGAGGAAGGGCACCTTGCCTACTGACATCCTAGCGTAAGTGGTAAAGAGGTACCTGCCTGCTGTCCCAGTGTGTCGAACGTGTCCGCATCAGGGATTGGCTACTGTGAAGTTATTCCCTGGTGCCCTCGATTTTGTGGCCAAAGACACAAGGGCCTGTTGTGTGTCCATGGGTACCATGGAGGGCTCTGCAGAACTGGCCGGTTAGGCTGGACTTCTCCTATTGGCTCAGTGTTTGTGACCCGTCCCCGTCAGAAGTTCCGGCCAGCCTTCCGGTGGCTGTCTCCATGGTGATTGGGGAAGAAGCCTTAGGCCCCGCACTCAGCCTTCACCTGGCCTACGTGGCCTCTTTACCCTCATCTGGACCGCCGTGTGGATGAAAGAAAGGATGTCGGCCAGTGACCACGTGTCCTCATTTCCTTTGAAGGATTTCGCTCCTTGCCCGGGCAGAAGACAGCCAAGGTCAGCCTGAGCCTAAACACCTAGTGACCTGTGACACTGCAGCTAGTGATAGATGTAGATTTCCACGCTCAGGTATCCGCAGGTGGCGGATTGAGAGTGGTCGGAGGAGAAGTGTAACTAGAGATCACACACTCACGAGGGCACGGGTCAAAGGTCTCGGAAAATAGCTGAGGTCGTGGAGCCCTAGCGGAGCCAGTCTAGGGCACAGGCCTCCGTCCTGTGCTTGGCAAATAGGTGGCACCATCTGCAGAGTATGCCGCCATCCGCAGACTCTGGACTGCTGGGGCCCTGGACGCCCGGATTTCGGCCTTGTCTTTGGAGAAGTGACGCGCATGCAGTGTGCCACCGGGGGCTGTGGCCCAGCAGAAGCAAAATCTTGAAAATGCGGGCTTCATTTGACTTTGCCTGTGTTCTCCTTTGGCTGAGTGCCATCCTGTGTTTCCTAGCAGGAGAAGCATTCCTGGAGAGAGGCGGATTCCATGTGTGCCGGCAAAGTGTGTGCTGAGATGATGAGTCGCTGGAGACCAGGGTGGACTCTTCAGACCCAGGATAGGCCTCTGGCAGGTATGTGTCAATGTTTTCTGCCCGTGGCACTCAGCCGGGTATTTGAATACAATGTTATCAGCGGAATTAGTAGTCTCCGGAGAGGCTGCCCCGTGTCAACAAGCTTCACCCGGCCAGGGTTCATCTGTGATGTAGCTCCCCAATCAATCACTACTCCCTAGTCCTTCCAGATAGACTACCAGATCTTCTCTGCCCTTGGGCAACCAGTACAGCCAGAGGCCTTCCCCCTTTGCTCTTTCGTCTCTAGACACTCTGTCAGGCACTCCAAGCTGTGAAGCGCCTGGGGGGGAGAAGGAAGAGATTTCAGAGAATGAACACATACAGAGAGAGAGAGAGAGACAGAGAGAGAGGCAGGAGATGCTGAGTGGGGATGTCTTGCGTACTGATATCCTGAGGAAAGTGGGAAAATTGGACCCTGGCCTGCTGTGCCAATGCCCTGAAGCAGTCCGCACCAGGGGCTCCCTTGTGCCTGCGTAGCCTTTCCCAGGGTGTGCTCAAATCCTGTGGCCACTAGGTGTCCTGGGTCACAATGGAGGGCCCTGTGTCATCTGCCTGGCGGGCTGGATCTCTGCCATTGGCTGAGTCTTGTCACCAGGCCCATCATAAGCTGCGCCTACTCTTCCGGTGGGGAGACTGTCTCCATGGTGATGGCAAAGAAGCCTTAGTCCCGCCCACCTGGCCTTCACTTCACCTACCCGGCCTGCTGACCCTCACTCAGACCTCTGTGTTGATCAAAATGAATGTCGGCCAGTGGCCAGGTGTCAGCATCTGGGATAAAGGATTCGGGACCTTGCCTGAGGCAGAAGGCAGCCTAGGTCTGCGGGTCCCTGGAAGTCTAGTGAGTTGTGACGCTGCTGCCAGTGACAAATGGTGACTCCCACACTCACATATCCCCTGGTGGCAGAATGATAGCGATGGGTGGAGAAACATGGCTCCTGAGCACACGTTGAATGGGGCACCGGCCAAAGGCCAGGGCCAGGAGTGGACGTCGTGGAGCTGAATGGCGAGCCAGTGAAGGGCCCAAGGATTTCTCCTGTATGTGGCAAACAGGTCATCCGTGTCCCCCCGTCCATAAACCACTGGACTCCCGGGGCCCAGGCTGCCAGGATTTCGGCCTTGCCTTCGGAGCCCGGCCACATACGCAGCCTTGCACTGGGGGCGGGGACATGTAGACAGCAAAAATTTGGAAAATGGCAGTGTCTCCTCGATTTCCCCGGCATCGGCCTATCTGAGCGGCATGCTTTGTTTCCTAGTAGGATAAGGCACTGACGGAGAAAGGCAGGATTATGTGTGCAGGAAAGGTGTGTGCTGAGAGGGTGACGACGTTGAGACCAGGTTGGGATCTTTAGTCCCAGGAAAGGCCCCTGGCAGGTGTGGGTGAATGTTCTCTGCCCATCCGAGTTGGCGGGGGGAGGTTTTCAGCAAACAAAGCAGCAGCGGGATTATTCGTCGCCGGAGAGGTTGCATCTGCCCACAAGCTCCACCTGGCCAGGGACCGCCCCTACTGTATTGCCCATATCAATCAACAGAAGCTAAGACTACCTGCTATTGTCTACCCACGGGGAAGCGGTCCAGCCAGAAGCCTCCCCCGTTTCATCTCCAGGCTCTCTGTCAGGCCCCTCATACTTGTGATGTGTCTCAGGGGTAGAAGGAAGAGATTCCTCTGAATGAACACATCCAGAGAGGGGCCATAGATGCTGGGGAAGGCGCCTTGCCTACTGATTGGGAAAGAAGCCTTAGGCCCCGCACTCAGCCTTCACCTGGCCTACGTGGCCTGTTTATCCTCTTCTAGAGCGCTGTGTGGATTAAAGAAAGGATGTCGGCCAGTGACCACTTGTCCTCATTTCCTTTCAAGGATTAAGCTCCTTGCCTGGACAGAAGACAGCCAAGGTCAGCCTGAGCCTAGTCACCTAGTGACCTGTGACACTGTAGCCGGTGATGGATGTTGATTTCCACACTCAGGTATCCACAGGTGGCTTTTTGAGAGTGTTCGGAGGAGAAGTGTAACTAGAGATCACACACTCACAAGGGCACGGGCCAAAGATCCCGGAAAATAGCTGAGGTCGTGGAGCTCTAGCGGAGCCAATCCAGGGCCCAGGCCTCCCTCATGTAAGTTCAAAGAGGTTATCCCTATGCCCCCATGCACAGACTTTGGACTGCTGGTACCCTGGATGCCCTGATTTTGGCCTTGCCTTTGGAGAAGTGACGCATATGCAGTGTGCCACCGGAGGTTGCCTATTATTGCCTTCAGAAATCTCTGTTCGGGCCTGTTCTTGCTTGCATGTCTCTCCATTCACGCCTATTCTTGAATGCTGGACTCTCCGTTCGGGACTATTCTTACTGCCGAGCTCTCCGTTCGGACCTAATCTTGCCTGCGGGAGTCTCCTTTCGGGTGTCCTCTTCCACGCGAGGCTCCTCTCTTAGATCCTTTTGTGCTTACGGATCTCCTTTATTTGGTTCTGTTCTAGGCTGCGGAGCTTTGCTATTCGGGCCTGTTCGTGCGTGCATGGCCTCGCTACTTGGGCCAGAGCATATGTGCAGGGCTGCGCTACATGGTGTGTTCGTGCGTGCCCGGCTGTGCTACTCGGGCCTGTTCCTTAGTGTGGGGCTTCTCTATTCGGGCCTGTTCTTGCTGCGGAACTCTGTTCAGGCCTATTCTTGCCTGTGGGGCTCCTGTATTCGGGCCTATTGTGGCCTACGGGATTCTCCGTTCTTTGCTGTTCTGGCCTGCAGGACTATCCGTTCGGGCCTATTCTCGCCTGTGAGAGTCTCCGTTCGGACTATTCTGAACTGCGGGACTCTCTGTTCGGTCCTATTCTTGATAGCGGGACTCTACTCGGGCCTATCCTTGCTTGCGGGACTCTGTTAGAGCCTATGCTTGCCAGCAGGAATCTCCGTTCGGGCCTATTCTGGCCTGCGGGACTCTCCGTTCAGGCCTGTTCTCACCTGCGGGACTCGCCGTTCGGGTCTTTCCTCGTCTGCGGGACTCTCTGTTCAGGCCTTTCTGGCCATCGGGACTGTCCGATCAGGTCTATTCTTGCCTGCAGGGCTCTCCGTTCCGGCCTGTGCTGGCCTGCGGGATTCTCAGTTTGGGCCCATTCTCGCCTGCGGGATTCTCCGTTTGGGCCTATTCTGACCTGCAGAACTCTCCGTTCGGGCCTATTCTCACTTGCGGGACTCTCCGTTCGGGTCTTTCTGGACTGCGGGACTCTCTGGACGTTTTCTTGCCAGTGGGACTTTAAAAAAATTCTTGCCTACGGGGCTCATCTATTCGGGCCTATTCTTGCCTGAAGGAATCTCCATTCGGGCCTATTCTTGCCCGCGGTACTCTCTGTTCGATCCTATTCTTCCCTGCGTGACTCTCCGTTCGGACCTATTCTTGCCTACGGGACTCTGTTTGAGCCTCTTCTTGCCTGCATGGCTCCTCTACTCGGGCCTATTCTTACCTGCTGGTCTCTGCTCTTGCCTGTTCCTGCCTGCAGGACTGTCCGTACGGGCCTATTCTTGCCTGCGGGACTCTCCGTTTGAGCCTATTCTTGCCTGCGTTACTCTCCGTTCGGGTCTGTTCTTGCCTGCGGGACTCTGTTCGGGCCTCTTCTTTCCTGCGCGGCTCCTCTACTTGGGCCTATTGTTGCCTGCGGGACTCTCCCTTCGAGCCTATTCTTGCCTCCGGGAATCTCCGTTCGGGCGTCTTCTGGCCTGCGGGACTCTGTTCGGGTCTCTTCTTTCCTGCACGGCTCCTCTACTAGGGCCTATTCTCGCCTGCGGGACTTCCCTTCAGGCCTATTCTTGCCTGCGGTACTCTCCGTTTGGACCTAATCTTGCCTGCGGGAGTCTCCTTTCAGGTCTCCTCTTGCATGCGGGCCTACTCTATCTGGGCCTCTCGAGCTTATGCAGCTCCTTTATTTGGTCCTGTTCTAGCCTGCGGAGCTCTGCTATTCGGGCCTGTTCATGCATGCGGGACTCCGCTACTCAAGCCTGATCGTGCTTGTGGGGCTCTGCTACTCGGGCGTGTTTGTGCGTGCGGGGCTTCGCTACTTGGGCATATTCTTGCCTGCGGGACTCTGTTCGATCCTATCCTTGCCTGCAGGAATCTCTGTTCAGGCCTAGGCTGGCCCGCGGGATTTTCAGTTTGGGCGTATTTTTGCCTGCGAGCCTTCCCTTCGGGCCTATTCGTGCCTGCGGGTCTCTCTGTTCGGGCCTATTCTGGCCTGCGGGACTCTGTTTGGGCCTATTCTTGCCTGCAGCAGTCTCTATTCAGGCCTATTTTTGCCTGCGGGACTCTCCGTTCGAGTCTATTCTTGCTTGCGGGACTCTGTTCGGGCCTATTGTTGCCTGTAGAAATTCCCGTTTGGGCCTGTTCTTGCCTGCGGGAATCTCCGTTCGAGCCTGTTCTTCCCTGTGAGACTTTCCGATCTAACCTATTCTTGCCTGTGGGACTCTCCATTCGGGCCTAATCTTGCCTGGGGACTCTGTTTGGGCCTCTTCTTGCCTACATGGCTTCTCTTCTCAGGCCTATTTTTTCCAGCGGGACTCTATTCGGGCCTATTCTTTCCTCCGGGGCTCCTCTATTCGGGCTTATTCTTGCCTGCGGGACTCTGTTTGGGCCTATTCTTGCCTTCAGGAATCTCCATTTGGGCCTATTCTTGCCTGCGGGAGTATTTTGGGGCCTATTCTAGCTCTGGGAATCTCCATTCGGGTCTATTCTGGCCTGCGGGACTCTGTTCGGGCCTATGCTTGTCCTGTGGGAATCTCCGTTCAGGCCTATGCTGGCCTGCGGGATTCTCAGTTTTGGCGTATTTTCACCTGTGGGACTTGCTTCGGGCCTATTTTCACCTGCAGGTGTCTCCGTTCGGGACTATTCTTACCTGCGGAACTCTCCATTCGGACCTAATCTTGCCTGCGAGAGTCTCCTTCGGGTCACCTCTTGCATGCAGGGCTCCTCTCTTTGGGCCTTTTGTGCTTACGGAGCTCCGTTATTCGGTCCTGTTTTAGCCTGCGGAGCTCCACTATTTGGGCCTGATGATGCATGTGGGGCTCCGCTATTTGGGCCTGATCGTGCATGCGGGGCTTCCCTACTTGGGTCTGTTCGTGCGTGCGGGACTCTGTTTGTGCCTATGCTTGCGTGGGGGAATCTCCATTCGGGCCTATTCTTGCCTGCGGGACTCTCCATTCAGGCCTATCCTGGCCTGCGGGACTCCCTCTTTGGGTCTTTCTGGCCTGCGGGACTCTCCGTTCAGGTCTATCCTTGCCTGCAGGACTCTCTGTTCGGGCGTATGCTGGTCTGTGGGATTCTCAATTTGGGAGTATTCTCACCAGCATGACTTCTTTTCGGGCCTATTCTTGCCTGTGGGACTCTGTACGTGCCTATTCTTGCCTGCAGGAATCTCCGTTCTGGCCTATTCTTGCCTAAGGGACACTCCGTTCGAGTCTATTCTTTCTGCGGGGCTCTCTGTTCGGGCCTATTCTCACCTGCGGGACTCTCCATTCGGGCCTATTCTTGCCTGCGGGACTCTTTTCGGGCCTCTTCTTGCTTGCATGGCTCCTCTACTTGGGCCTATTCTTCCTGCAGGACTCTGTTCGGACCTAATCTTGCCTCCGGGAATCTCCGTTTGGGTCTATTCTGGCCTGCTGGACTCTGTTCGGGCCTATGCTTGACTGAGGGAATTTTCGTTTGGGTCTATTCTTACGTGTGGGACTCTGCATTCGGGCCGTTCAGTCCTTCGGGACTATCCGTTCGAGCCTATTCTTGCCTGTGGGACTCTATTCGGGCCAATTCTTGCCTGCAGGACTCTCCGTTTGGGCCTATTCTTGCCTGCGGGACTCTGTTCGGGCCTCTTCTTGCCTGCACGGTTCTTCTACTCAGGCCTATTCTTGCCTGCAGGACTCTGTTCGGGCCTATTCTTGCTCCAGGAATCTCCTTTTGGGCCTATTCTCGCCTGCGGGACTCTGTTATTGCCTATGATTTCCTGCGGGAATCTCCGTTCGGGCCTATTCTGGCCTGCGGGACTCTGTTCAGACCTATGCTTGCCTGCGGGAATGTTCGTTAAGGCCTATGCTGGCCTGCGGGATTCTCAGTTTGCGTGTATTCTCGCCTGAGGGACTTCCCTTCGGGCCTGTTCTCGCCTGCAGGACTCTCCGTTCGGGCCTATTCTTGCCAGCGGGGCTCTCTGTTTGGGCCTATTCTTACCTGTGGAACTCTCCGTTCGGACCTAATCTTACCTGCGGGAGTCTCCTTTCAGGTGTCCTCTTGCATGCGGGGCTCCTCTATTTGGGCCTTTTGTGCTTACGGAGCTCCGTTATTCGGTCCTGTTCTAGCCTGTGGAGCTCTGCTATTCGGGCCTGATCGTACATGCGGGGCGGTACTCAGGCCTGATCATGAATGCGAGGCTCCACTACTCAGGTCTGTTTGTGCGTGCGGGGCTCCGCTACTCGGGCCTATTCGTGCGTGTGGGGCTCCTCTATTCAGGCCTATTCATGCCTGCGGGACTCTCCGTTCAGGCCTATTCTTGCCTGCGGGACTCTGTTCGGGCCTCTTCATGCTCCGGAATCTCTGTTGGGGCCTATTTTGGTCTTCGGGACTCTGTTCCGGTCGAGGTTTGCCTGCGGGAATCTCCGTTAGGGCCTATTTTGGCCTGCGGGACTCTGCATTCGGGCCTATTCTCGTCTGCGGGAGTATCCGTTAGGATTTCCTTGCCTGTGGGACACTCCGTTCGGGCTTATTCTTGCCAGCGGGACTCTATTCAGGACTCTTCTTGCCTGCATGGCTCCTCTACTCGGGTCTATTTTTGCCCGCGGGACTCTGTTCGTGCCTATTCTTGCCTGCAGGAATCTCCGTTCGGGCCTATCCTTGCCTGCGGGACTCTGTTCGGGCCTATTCTTGCCCGCAGGAATCTATATTCCGGCCTATTTTTGCCTACGGGACTCTCCGTTCAAGTCTATTCTTGCCTGCGGGAATCTCTGTTCGGGCCTGTTCTGGCTTGTGGGACTCTGTACTTGCCTATTCTTGCCTGTAGGAATCTCCGTTCGGGCCTATTCTTGCCTGTGGGACTCTCTGTTCGAGCCTATTCTTGCCTGCAGGACTCTGTTCGGGTCTCTTCTTGCCTCCAGGAATCTCCGTTCCGGCGTATTCTGGCCTGCGGGACTCTGTTCCGGCCTGTGCTTGCCTGCAGGAATCTCCGTTCCGGCCTATTCTGGCTTGCGGGACTCTCCGGGCTTATTCTCGCCTGCGGGACTCTCCGTTTGAGCGTATTCTTGCCTGTGGGACTCTTTTTGGGCCTCTTCTGGCCTGCACGGCTCCTCTACTTGGGCCTATTCTTGTCTGCGGGACTCTGTTTGGGCGTATTCTTGCCTCCGGGAATCTCCGTTTGGGCCTATTCTGGCCTGCAGGACTCTGTTCAGGCCTATGCTTGCCTGCGGGACTCTTTGTTCGGGCCTTTCTGGCCTTTGGCACTCTCTGTTCGGACCTATTCTTGTCTGCGGGCCTCTCCGTTTGGGGCTATTCTGGCCTGCGGGACTCTGTTATGGCTTCTTTTTGCCTGCACGGCTCCTCTACTCGGGCCTATTCTTGCCTGCGGGACTCTATTCGTGTCTATTCGTGTCTACTCGTGTCTACGGGGTTCCTCTGTTCTGGCCTATTCTTGCCTGCGGGACTCTGTTCGGGTCTATTCTTGCCTGCAGGAATCTCCATTTGGGCCTGTTTTTGCCTACAGGACTCTCCGTTCGAGTCAATTCTTGCCTGCGGGACTCTCTTCAGGTCTTTTCTTGCATGCATGTCTCCTCTACTCAGGCGTATTCTTGCCTAGGGGACTCCGTACGTGCCTATTCTTGCCTGCAGTAATCTCCGTTCGGGCCTATTCTTGCCTGCGGGACTCTCCATTTGGGCCTATTCTTGCCTGTGGACTCTGTTCGGTCCTCTTCTTGCTTGCACGGCTCTTCTACTCGGGCCTATTCTTGACTGCGGGACTCTGTTCAGGCCTATTCTTGCTCCGGGAATCTCCGTTTGGGCCTATTTGGGCCTGCGGGACTCAGTTCAGACCTATGCTTGCCTGCAGGAATCTCCATTTGGGCCTGTTCTAGCCTGCGGGTCTCTCCATTCGGGACTTTTCTGGCCTGCGGGATTCTCAGTTTGGGAGTATTCTTACCTGCGTGACTTCTCTTCGGCCCTATTCTGGCTTGCGGGACTTTCCGTTCGGGCGTATTCTGACCTGCGTGACTCTCCATTCGGGCCTTTCTAGCCTGCGGGGCTCTCTGTTGAGGTCTATTCTTGCCTGCAGGACTCTCTGTTCGGTCCTATGCTGGCCTGTGGGATTCTCAGTTTGGGAGTATTCTCGCCTACGTGAATTCTCTTCGGCCCTATTCTGGCCTGCGGGACTCTCCGTTCGGACCTATTCTCGCCTACCGGACTCTGTTCGGACCTCTTCTTGCCTGTACGGCTCCTCTACTCGTGCCTATTCTTGCCTTCAGGACTCTGTTTGGGCTTATTCTTGCCTGCGGGGCTCCTCTATTCGTGCCTATTCTGGCTGCGGAACTCTGTTCAGGCCTGTTCTTGCCTGCAGGGCTCCCCTTTTTGGGCCTATGCTTGCCTGCGGGTATCTCAGTTTGGGCCTATTCTGACCTGCGGGAGTCTCCTTTCAGGCAATTCTGGCCTGCAGGACTCTCCGTTCAGGTCTATTCTTGCCTGCAACACTCTCTGGGCCTATGCTGGCCTGTGGGATTCTCAGTTTGGGAGTATTCTCGCCAGCGTGACTTCTCTTCGGGTCTGTTCTGGACGGGGGACTCTCCATTCTTTCATATTCTGGCCTGCGGGACTCTCTGGGCTTATTCTTGCCTGCGAGACTCTCCGTTTGGGCCTTTCTGGCCTGCGGGACTCTCTGTTCGGGCCTATTCTTGCGAGCAGAACTCTACTCGGCCCTCATCTTGCCTACAGGGTTCCTCTATTTGGGCCTATTCTTGCCTGCGGGACTCTCCGTTCGGGCCTATTATGGCCTGCCGGACTCTGTTCGGGCATATGCTTGCGTGCACGGCTTCTCTACTCAGGACTATTCTTGCCTCCGGCACTCTTTTTCGGGCCTATTCTTCCCTCTGGAAATCTCCGTTCGGGCCTGTTCTGGCATGGGGGACACTCCATTCGTACCTATTCTTGCCTGCTGGACTCTCTTCGGACCTAATCTTGCCTGAGGAATGCCCCTTTTCAGGCCTATTCTTGCATGCGGGACTCTGTTCAGGCCTATTCTTGCCTGCGGGGCTCCTCTATTCGGGCCTATTCTTGCTGCGGGACTCTCCGCTCGGGCCTTTTCTTACCTACGGGACTCTCTGTTTGGGCCTATTCTCGCCTGCGGGACTCTCCGTTCGGGCCTATCCTCACCTACGGGACTCTGTTCTTTATTATTCTCAGCTGTGGGAGTCTCCTTTTGGGCCTCCTCTTTCCTGTGGGGGTCCTCTATTCGGTAGTGTTCATGCCTATGGAGCTCTGTTATTCAGGCCTTATCGAGCCTGCGGAGCTCCGATATTTGGGCCTGTTTGAGCGTACGTGGCTCCTCTACTCGGGCCTGTTCATGCATACGGGTCTTCAGTATTCGGTCCTGTTCGTGCTTGCAGGTCTCCGCTATTCGGTCCTATTCCCTGTGCGACTCTGGTTGGGCCTATTCTTGCCTGCGTGGCTCCTGTACTCGGGCCTATTCTTGCCTTCGGGTCTCTCTGTTCGGGCCTAATCTTGCCTCTGGATCTCCTCTTTTTGGGCCTATTATTGCCTATGGGACTGTGTTTGGCCTATTCTTGCCTGCGAGGCTCCTCTATTCGGTCCTATACTTCCTGCTGGACTCTGGGCCTATTCTTGCCTGCGGGAATCTCCGTTCGGGCCTATTCTTGCCTGCAGCGCACTCCAGGCCTATTCTTGCCTGCAGGACTCTCCGTTCGTGCCTCTTCTTGCCTGCGGGACTCTATTCGGGCCTATTGTTGCCTGTGGGGCTCCTCTATTAGGGCCTATTTTTGCCTGCGGGACTCTGGTCAGGCCTGTTCTTGCCTTCAGGACTCTCTGGGTGTATTCTTGCCTGCTGGACTCTCTTCGGGCCTAATCTTGCCTGCGGGGCTCCTCTATTCAGGCCTATTTTTGCCTGCTGGACTCTCTTCGGGCCTATCAGGCCTGGGGGACTCTTCGTTCTGGCCTATTCTCGCCTGCGGGGCTCTCCGTTTGGACCTATTCTTCCCTGCGGGACTCTCTGTTGGAGCCTATTCTTGCCTGCGATACTCTTCGGTCGGGCCTATTCTTCCCTGTGGAACTCTGTTCAGGCCTATTGTTGCCTGCGGGGCTCCTCTATTCTGGCCTATTCTTGCCTGCAGGAATCTCCATTCGGGCCTATTCTAGCCTGCGGGACCCTCCATCCGGGACTATTCTTACCTGCGGAATTCTCCATTCAGGCCTAATCTTGACTGCGGGAGTGTCCTTTTGGGTCTCATCTTGCCTGCGGGGGTCCTCTATTCGGGCCTGTTCGTGCCTACGGAGCTCCGTTATTCGGGTTTGTTCGAGCCTGCGGAGCTCCGCTATCCGGGCCTGTTCGTGCGTGCCGGGCTCCACTATTCGGGCCTGTTCATGAATACAGAATGTAGAATATAGCATATAGAATATAGATTATACAATACAGAAAAATATACCCTATAGAAAAATAAAGAATATATAGAGCAGAAATTTGAATGTACAATATAGAATACAGAGTATGGAATATAGAACCTAGAATATGGAAAAATATAGAAATAGAATATAAACGAATATAGAACATAGAGGAATGTACAATTTAGAATGTAGAATATAGAATATAAAATACAGAATATAGAAGAATTTAGGACACAGAATATAGAATATTGACTATAGAATAAAGAGGAATATAGTATATAGAAGAACATAGAAGATACAATAGAGAATATAAAAGAAAAAAGAATATAGGGTATAGAAGAACATGGAATATGGAAAATAGGAGAATGTAGAATATAATTATAGAAGAATATAAAATATTGAAATACAGAATATAGGAAAACAGCATAAATTTAGAATATAGAAGATATAGGATATAGAATGCAAAATATAGAAGAATAAAGAACATAGATGACAGACTACAGAATATAGAAGACAAGAAGTAGAAGAAAACAGAATATTGACAAATAGGGAATATACGGTACAGGACATACACTATTGAAGAATAGAGAATAAAGTAGAAGAATGTAGATTACAAAATATAGAAGAATATAGAATGTAGAATAGAGAATAGAATATTAGATTACAGAAGAGTATTAAAAATTTTTTTTATAGACTATAGAGATTAGAAGGTAGAATATACAGTAAAAAATATAGAATATAGAGGAGTATAGAATTCAGAAAAATTTAGAATATAAAATGTAGACTATAGAATATAGAAGAAAAAGGAATGTAGAATGGAGAAGGGACAACATAGAATATGGAATAGAGAATAGAGAAGAATAAACAATTTTGAAAAATTGAGACTATAGAAAGTAGACTGTAGAATATTGAATATAGAATTCAGAATGTACAATATAGAACATAGCAGAAAGAAGAATATAGATTATAACAGAAGAATATAGAATGTAGCATAAGAATGTAGAAGAGTATAGAATACAGAACAGAAAAATATAGAATGCAGAATATAGAATATGGAATATAGAATCTAGAATACAGAAGAATATAGGATATAAAAAATATAGAACATCAAATATGGAATATAGAATACAGAGTATGGAATAGAGAATATAGAAAAATATAGAATAGAGATAAATATAGACTATAGAAGAGTATGTACAAAGTAGAATGCAGAATTTTGAATATAAAATATAGAATAAAGAACATAGAATATGGAAGAATATAGAATATTCTGGAATATAGAATGTAGAATTAAACATAGGATATAGAAGATGAAATATAAGAGAATGTAGAATATAGTTTACAGAATATGCAATATGGAATATAGAATACGGAAAATTATAAAAAATATGGAATAGAGACAACATTGAATATAGAATACAGAGAATGGGATATAGAAAAATATAAAATATAGAATAAATACATAATATAGAGAATATACATTACAGAATATATATTATGGAATATCGAATGTAGAATGTAAAAAGAGAATATACAATATAGAAGAATATATGATATAGACCATAGAAGAATATAGGGTATAGAATGTAGAATATAGAATACAGAAAATTGTATGGGGAAATATAGAATATAGAAAAAACATTGAATATAGAACACAGAGTATGGAAAACGGAATATAGAAAATACAGAGTATAGAAAAATGTAGAATATACAATGTAGAATACAAAATATAGAATATAAAATAAAGTATAAAGAACACAGAATACAGAAGAATATAGATTATAGAATATAGACGATAATGGAATATAGAATATAGAATGTAAAATATAGACTATACAATATAGAAGAATATACAATAGAGAATATAGAAGAATACTGAATATAGAAGGAAGAATGTAGAATATGGAATATAGAATAGAGAAAAATATATAGAAAATATAGAGTATGGAAGAACATAGAACATAAAATTGTGAATGTAGAATATAGAATACAGAACATAGAATATAAAAGAATTTAAAATATAAAATATTTAATATAGAAGAATATTGTATGTAGAAGAATATAGAACATCGAATATAGAATACAGAGTATGGATTATAGAATATACAAAAACATAGAATATAGAAGAATATAGATTATAGAATAAAGTGAATTTAAAATATAGAATATAAAATATGGAATATAGAACACTGAAGATAGAATACAGAATATAAAAGAACTTTGAAATAGAAGAATATAGTGTATAGAGGATTTGGAATAAAGAAGATAGAATATAAATTACAGAAGAATATAGCATAAATAATACAGAATATAGAAGAAAATAAAATATAAATTTAGTATATAGAATACAGAAGAATATAAAAGGTACAATGTAGAATACAGAATTCAAAATATAGAATGAAGAATTTAGGAGAATAGAACATAGAATTTAGAATGTGGAATATCAAATATGGAATATAGAACATAGAAGGATATAGTATATAGAAGAAGATTGAACATGGAACAGAAGATAGAAAACAGACTGTAAAAGAATACAGAAAATAGTAGAATATGTAATATACGAGAATATGTAACAGAAGAATATAAACAAGAATATAGATTATAGAATATACATTACAGAAGAATATAGAAGAATATCGAATATAAATGTAGAATATAGAATATACAAGGCTATAGATAATACAAGAAAAAGAATATAGTAGAAGGTAGAATACAGAATATGGAAGAATAGAGAATATAGAAGAATTCGAATACAGAATACAGAAGAATAAAGAATATACATTATAGAAGAATATACACAATAGAAGACTATACAATACAGAATATAGATTATAGAAGAACATAGAATACAGAATTTAGAATATAGACAGTAGAATGCAGAATACAGAATAGAATAAAGACTATAGAATACAGAGTATAGAATATAGAAAATTATGGAATGTAGAATAAAATATAGAAGAATATAGAATACAGAATATAGAATGTAGAATATAGCATATGGAATATAGAATAGGGGACATAGAATATACCATACAGAAAAATATAGTATATGTAAAAATAAAGAATATAGAACATAGAACTTTGAATATACAATATAGAATACAGAGTATGGAATATAGAACCTAGAATATGGAAAAATATAGAAATAGAATATAAAAGAATATAGAACATAGAAGAATATAAAATTTAGAATGTAGAATATAGAAGAATTTAGAACGTAGAGTATACAATATGAACTAAAGAATATAGAGGAATATAGTATATAGAAGAACATAGAACATAAAGAGCATAAAAAAGAAAATAGATTATAGAAGAATATAAAAAAATATAGAATATGGAAAATAGGTGAATGTAGAATGTAATTATAGAAGAATATAAAATTGAAAAATATAGAATACAGAATATAGGAAAACATAGAGCATAAATTTAGAATATAGAAGATATAGGGTATAGAATGCAGAATATAGAAGAATAAGGAATATAGATGACAGACTACAGAATATACAAGACAGAAAGTAGCAGAAAACAGAATATTGACAAACGGGGAATATAGGGTATAGGACATACACTATTGAAGAATAGAGAATTAAAGTAGAAGAATATAGATTACAAAATATAGAAGAATATAGAATGTAGAATACAATATAAGAAAATATTAGATTACAGAAGAATACAGAATATAGAGATAAGAAGGTAGAATATACACTAAAAATATAGAATATAGAAGAATATAGAATTCAAAAAAATTTAGAATATAAAATGTAGACTATAGAACATAGAAGAAAATGGAATGTAGAATGGAGAACATAGAATATGGAATAGAGAATAAAGAAGAATAAAGAATATTGAGAAGTTTAGAATATAGAATGTAGACTGTAGAATATTGAATATAGAATGTACAATATAGCAGAAAGAATATAGATTATAACAGAAGACTATAGAATGAATAAAAACGTAGAAGAGTATAGAATACAGAACATAGAAGAATATAGAATGTAGAATACAGAAGAATATAGGATATAAAAATTATAGAATATACAACATAGACTATAGAATACAGAGTATGGAATATAGAATACAGAAAAATATAGAGAAATATAGAATAGAGTATGTACAAAGTAGAATAGAGAATATAGAATATAAAATATAGAATAAAGAACATAGAATATAGAAGAATATAGATCATAGAATATAGAATATAGAATATTCTGGAATAAAGTAGAATTAAATACAGGAAGTAAAAGATGGAATATAAGAGAATGTAGAATATAGTTTACAGAATATGCAAAATGGAATAGAGATGACAGAAAATTATAAAAATATACAATATAGAAAACATTAAATATAGAATACAGACAATAGAATATAGAACAATATAGAATTTAAAATATACAATGTAGAATACCGAATATAGACTACAAAATATAAAATAAAAATACATAATATAGAGAATATACATTATAAAATACAGAATATTATGGAATATAGAACGTAGAAAGTAAAAAATAATACAATATATAAGAACATATACTATAGAAGAATATAGAGTATAGGATGTAGAATAAAGAATACAGAAAATTGTATAAAATATAGAATATAGTAATGAATATAATAATGAAAAATATAACAAATACAATAATGAAGAATGCAATAATGAACAATATAATAATGAAGAATATAATAACGAAGAATATCATGAAGAATATCATGATGAATATAATAATGAATATAATGAATATAATGAAGAAGAATATAATAATGAAGAATATAATAAAGATGTATATAATGAATGTAATAAAGAAGTATATAATAATGAATATAATAATGAAGAATATAATAAAGATATATATAATAATGAAGAATATAATAAAGTATATAATAATGAATAATATAATGAATATATTAATGAATATAATGAAGAATATAAAAATGAAGAACAATAATGCAGAATATAATTTAGAAGAATATAATAATGAAGAATATAAAAATGAATATAATAATGTGGAATATAATGATGAAGAAGAATACATTAACGAAAGAGAATATAATAATGAAGAATACAATAATGAAGACTAAAATACTGAAGAATATAATCATGAAGAATATGATAATCAAGAATGTAATGAAGAATATAATGATGAACATAAGGATAACAATGAAGACAATAATAATGAAGAAAATAATGTAGAATATAATGAATACATTAATGAAGAATATAATAATGAACAAGATAACAATGAATAATATAATAATGAAGAACGTAATAATAAAGAATAATATAATGAATATAATAATGAAGAACAACGTAGAATATAATGAAGAATACATTAATGAAGAATATAATAATATAACAATGAAGAATATAATTAGAAGAATAGTAAATGAAGTATATAATAATGAAAAATATAATGTAGAAATATAATATTGAGGAAGAATATAATGAAGAATATAATGAAGAACATAATGAAGGATATAATAATGAAGCATATAATAATCAAGAAGAATATATTAATGGAGAATATGATGAAAATACAATAATGGAGAATATAATGAAGAATGTAATAATGAAGAATAAAATAATGAAGTATATAATAGTGAAGAATATAATAATGAAGAATGTAATAATGAAGAATACAATAGGGAGGGTATAATAATGAAGACTATAATAATGAAGATGATACAAATGAAGAAAATAATAATGAAGACTAATGAAGAGTATACTAATGAAGAATATAATAATGAGGAAGAATGTAATAATGAATATAATGAAGAATAATAATGAGAAAGAATATGATAATGAAGAATATAATAAAGATATAATAATGAAGAATATACTAACGAAGATGAATATAACAATGAAGAATATAATGAAGAACATAATGAACAATATAATGAAAAAGAATATAATAATGTATTAAGAATATTATAAGAATAGAATGAAGAAGTATATAACTAGGAAGAACATAAAAATGAAGAATAATGCAGAAGAATATAATAATGAAGCAGAATATAATAATATAATGAATACAATGAATAATATAATAAAGAATATAATAATGACAAACATAATTATGAAAACTATAATAAAGAATATAACAATGAACAATATAATAATGAATATAATAATGATGAATAATGTAGAATATAATAATGAAGAATATAATGAAGCATATAATGAAGAATATAATAATGAACACATTAATGAAGAATAATGATGAATAAGAATTTAACAATGAAGAATATACTAACGAAGAATATAATAACGAAGAAAATAATGAATATAATAATGAAGACTGTAATAATGAAGTACATTATAATAATGAACAAGAATATAATAATGAAGTATATAATGAAGAATATGATAATGAAGAATATAATAATGAAAAATAATAGTCAAGAAGGTAATAATGAAGAATTTAATAATGAGGAATATAGTAATGAAGAATATAATGTAGAATAAAATAATGAAGAATATAGTGTAGAATACAATAATGAAGATTATAACGATGAGGAATATAATAATGAAGAATATAAAGATGAAAAATATAATATTCAAGAATATAATGAAAAGGATATAAAAGGAAGACTATAATGATGAAGAATATAGTAATGAAGTATTCAAAAATGAAGAATAATATAATAATATAATGAAGAAATATATAATAATGAAAAATATAATTACGAAGAATATAATAATGAAGAATATAACAGACTGTAAAAATGAAGAATATAATAATGAAGACTATAATAATGAAGAATAAAAAATATAACAATGAGGAAGAATATAATAATGAAGAACATAATAACAAAGAATATAATAAAGAGGAATATAATGAATAAAATAAAGAAGAATATAATGTGGAAGTATATAATAATGAAGAATATAATACTGAAGAATATACTAAGAATAAAATAATGAAGAATATAATAAGAATAAAATAATGAAGAACAATAGAATGAAGGAGTATATAATGAAGAACATAATGAAGAATATCAAATGAAGAATACAATAATGAAGAAAAAGGAATATAATAAAGAATATAATTATGAAGAATATAATAATGAAGAATATAACAATGAATAATGAAGAATATAATGATGAATATACTAATGACGAATAATGTAGAATATAATAATGAAGAATATAATAATGAAGAAGATATGATAATCAACAAGAATATAAATGAAGAAGAATATAATGAAGGATATAATAAAGAAGAATGCTATAATGGAGAATATAATAATGAAGAATACAATAATGGAGAATATAATAATGAAAAATATAATGTACAATATAATGAATACAATAATGAAGAATATAAATTAAAGAATATAATGAAGAACATAATTATGAAGAAAATAATACAATAAAGAAGAATATAATAATGAGGAGGTATATAATAATGAAGAATATAATATTGAAGTATATAATAATGAAAACCATAGTAATGAAGAACATAATAATGAAGGATACAATAATGAAGAATACAGTAATAAAGAATACAAAAATGAAGATTATAATGAAGAATTATATAATAATGAATATAATAATGAAGAATATAACTAGAATATAATATCAAAGAACAACAATGAAGAATGTAAAAATGAAGAATATAATGAAGAACATAATTATGAAGACTATAATAATGAAGAATACAACAAAGACGAATATAATAGGAAGTATATAATAATGAAGAATATAATAGTGAAGAACAAAAATGAATATAATAATGAAGGATACAGTAATGAAGAATTAAATAATGAATATAAAAATGAATATAATGAAGAATAATATAATGAATATAATAAAGAATTTAATAATGAACAATATATAAATGAAGAATATAATAATGAAGAATGTAATATGTAGAATATTATAGTGAAGAATATAATAGTGAAGACTATAAAAATGAAGAACATAATAATGAAGAATACATTAAAGAATATAATAATGAAGAATATAATGAATATAATAACGAAGACTATACTAATGAAGAATATAATGAAGAATGTATAAATGAAGACTATAATAATGAATATAATAATGAATATAATGAAGAAGAATATAAGAATACAATAATGCAGAATTTAATAATGACGAATATAGTAATGAAGATTGTAATAATGATGAATATAATAATAAAGAATATAATAATGCAGAATACAATAATGAAGAATATAATAAAGAACATAATTATGAAGAATGTAATGAAGAATACAATAAAGAATATGATAATGAGGTTGTATATAATAATGAATATAATAATGAAAAACAATGAAGGATACAATAATGAAGAATATAATAACGAAGAAGTATATAATGTAGAATGTAATGAAGAAAATAAAAAATATAATAATGAAGAAGAATACAATAATGAAGAATAGAATAATGAAGAACACAATAGTGAAGAATATAATAATGAAGGATACAATAATGAAGGATAAAATAATGAAGAACAGAATAATGAAGAACAAAATAAAAGTAGGTAATGAATATAATGAAGAATATTACAACATAGAAGAAAAATGAGGAATTTAATTATGAAGAATATAATGAACAATATAATTATGAAGAATATAATAATGAACATAATGACGACTAAAGAATATAGAAATGAAGAATATAATAATGAAGAATATAATAGTGAAGAATGTAATGAAGACTGTAGTAATGAAGAATGTAATAATGAACAATGTAATAATGTAATAAGGAAGAATGTAACAATGAAGAATGTAATAATATATTAATGAAGAATGTAATAATGAAGAATTTAACAATGAAGAATGTAATAATGAATATATTAATGAAGAATAGAATAATGGGATTAAAATAATGAATATAATGAAGAGCATAATGAGCAAGAATATAATGAACAATATAGTAATGAACAATATAATGAAGAAAATAATGAAGAATATAATCAAGAATATAATGAATAGTGAAGAAAGTAAGAGTGAAGAACGTAAGAGTGAAGAACGTAAGTGAAGAACGTAACACTGAAGAACGTAACAGTGAAGAATGTAATAGTGAAGAATATAATGAAGAATATAATAATAATGAATATAATAATGAAAAAATAATGAAGAATATAAAAATAAACAATATAATAATGAAGAATATAATAATGAGGAAGAATATAATGAAGATTATAACAATGAAGAAGTATATATTTAAGAAAATAATGAAGAATATAATAAACAATATAATAATGAAGAATGTAATAATGAACAATGTAATAATGAAGAAAATAGTAATGAAGAATATAACAATGAAGAATGTAACAATGAAGAATCTAATAACGAAGGATGTAATCGCGAAGGATGTAAGAATGAAGGATGTAATAATGAAGAAGGATATAATAATTGTAAATAAAGAACATCATAATGAAGAATATGATAGTGAAAAATATAATAAAGAATATATTAATGAAGAAGAATATAATGAACAGTATAGGCTTAGGTTTGGTTAGGGTTATGGTGTTAGGGTTAGGGTTGGTTAGGGTTAGGGTGTTAGGGTTAGGGTGTTAGGGTTTGGGTTAGGGATTTGTTAGGTATTAGGGTGTTAGGGTTAGAGTGTTGTTAGGGTTAGGGTGTTAAGGATAGGGTTGGTTAGGGTTGGGTTGGTTAGGGTTAGAGGTTACGGTTCGGGTTAGGGGTTAGGGTTAGTGTTAAGTTTTAGGGTTAGGGTTAGGGGTTAGGTTCAGGGTCGGGTTATGGTCAGGGTCAGGAGTTAGGGTCAGGGTTAGGAGTTAGGGTTTAGGGTCAGGTTCAGGGGTTTGGGTTAAGGTTAGGGGTTAGAGTCTGGGTTAAGGGTTAGGGTCAGGGTTAGGGGTTAGGGTCATTGTTAGGGGTTAGGGTCAGGGTTAGAGGTTCGGGTAAGGTTTAGGGGTTAGGTTCAGGGTTAGGGGCTCGGGTCAGGGTTAGGGGTTCGGGGGAAGGTTAGGGGTTTGGGTCAGGGTTAGCGGTTAGGGTTTAGGGTCCGGGTTAGGGGTTCGGTCAGGGTTAGGGGTTAGGTTCAGGGTTAGGCGTTGGGGTCAGGGTCATGGTCAGGGTTTTAGGGTCAGGGTCACGGTCAGGGTTTTAGGGTCAGGGTCACGGTCAGCGTTTTAGGGTCAGGGTCACGGTCAGGGTTTTAGGGTCAGGGTCAATGGTCAGAGTCAGGGTCAGGGTTTTAGGGTCAGGGTTAGGGTTAAGGTTAGGGTCAGGGTTGTTAGGGTCAGAGTCAGGTTTATGGTCAGGGTCTGGTTTAGGGTTAGGGTTAACAGAACACTGAAGATAGAATACAGAATATAAAAGAACTTTGAAAATAGAGGAGTATGGTTTATAGAGGATTTGGAATAAAAAATTATAGAATATACATTATAAAAGAATATAGCATAAAAAATACAGAATATCGAAGAAAATAGAATATAAATTTTGAAGTAGAATACAGAAGAATATAAAATGTACAGTGTAGAATATAGATTGCAAAACACAATGAAGAATTTAGGAGAATATAGATTATAGAATATAGAAGATTATAAATTACACAATATAGAAGATTATGGAATATAGAATATAGGAGAATATAGAGTGTTGAATACAGTTAAGAATATGGAATACAGAATACACAAAAATATATGTAAAAACATAGAAAATAGAAGAATTAATATAGAACATAGTATATCGACAAATATAGAATATAGAAGAATAGAACGTAGCATATAGAATAGAGAATGTAGAATATAGAAGATTTTAGAATATAGAATGTAGAATATACAATATGGAATATGGAATATAGAATACAGAAGAATATAGTATAGAGAAAAATATAGAATATAGAACACGGAACATCGAATATAGAATAGAGAGTATGGAATATAGGATGTAGGAAAATATAGAATATAGAAGAACAGAATTTAAAATGTAGAATATGGAATATAGAAGAATTTATGGAATATAGAACATAGAAGAATATTGAACATGGAACACAGAAGATACAATACAGAATATAGAAAATAGTAGAATATAGAATATACTAAGAATGTGGAATATAGAAGAATACAAACAAGAACATAGATTATAGAATGTACATTGCAGAATATAGAATACAAAATACAGAAGAATATTGAATATAAATTTAGGAAATAGAAGAATATAGAAAGCCATAGAAAATGCAAGAAAAAGAATATAGTAGAGTGCAGAACACAGAATATTGAAGAATACAGAATATAGAATACAGAAGAATAGAGAATATACATTATAGAAGAATATACACAATAGAAGAGTATACAATACAGAATATAGATTATAGAAGAACTTAGAATATAGAAAGTAGAATACAGAATATAGAATAAAGACTAGAGTACAGGTTATAGAATATAGAAAATTGTGGAATGTAGAATGTAAAATACAGAATATAGAATACAGAATATAAAAGAACATAGAACACGGAATGTAGAATATAGCATATAGAATATAGAATATGGAGCATAGACTATACCATACAGAAAAATATATAGATAAAGAATATAGAACATAGAAATTTGAATATACAATATAGAATACAGAGTACGGAATTTAGAACCTAGAATATGGGAAAATATAGACATAGAATATAAAAGAATATAGAACATAGAAGAATATAAAATTTAGAATGTAAAATACACAATATAGAAGAATTTAGAATGTAGAATATAGAATATGGACTATAGTATATAGAGGAATATAGTATATAGAAGAACACAGAACATAGAAGGTACAATAGAGAATATAAAAGAAAATAGAAGAATATAGAGTATAGAAGAATATGAAATATGGAAAACAGGAGAATGTAGAATATAATTATAGAAGAATATAGAATATTGCAAAATATAGAACACAGAATATAGGAAAACAGTATATATTTAGAATATAGAACATACAGGATATAGAATACAGAATATACAGGAGTAAAGCAAATAGATGACAGACTACAGAATATAGAAGATAGAATGGAGAAGAAAATAGAATATTGACAAATAGGGAATATAGGGTATAGGATATACACTATTGAAGAATAGAGAATAAAGTAGAAGAATATAGATTACAAAATATAGAAGAATATAGAATGTAGAACAGAGAATATTGGATTACAGAAGAATATAGAATATAGAGATTAGAAGGTAGAATATACAATAAAAAATATAGAATATAGAGGAATATAGAATTCAGAGAAATGTAGAATATATAATGTAGAAGGAAATGGAATGTAGAATGGAGAACAATAGAGAAGAATAAAGAATATTGAAAAATTTAGAATATAGAATGGACTGTAGAATATTGAGTATAGAATTTAGAACATAGAATATAGCAGATAGAAGAATATAGATTATAACAGAAGAATATAGAATGTAGAATAAAGATGTAGAAGAGTATAGAACACAGAATATAGAAGAATATAGAATGCAGAATATAGAATAAGGACTATAGAATGTAGAATACAGAAGAATATTGGATATAAAAAAAACAGAATATAGAATATAGAACATCAAATATGGAATATAGAATACAGAGTATGGAATAGAGAATAAAGGAAAATATAGAACAGAGATAAATATAGAATATCCAATAGAGTATGTACAACGTAGAATACAGACTATAGAATAAAAAATATAGAGAACTAAGAATATAGAAGAATATAGATTATAGAATAAAGAAGGTTCTGGAATATAGAATGTAGAATTAAATATAGAAGATGGAATATAAGAGAATATAGAATAAAGAATATAGTTTACAGAATAGGCAATAAGAATACAGAAAATTATAAAAAATAGAAAACTTTGAATATAGAATACAATGGAAGATAGAAAAATATAGAATGTAGAATATAAAATATAGAATAAAAAGTACATCATGTAGAGATTATACATTATAGAATATGGAAGATTATGGAATATAGAATGTAGAATGTGAAATACAGAATATACAATATAGAAGAATATATGATACAGACAATGAAGACTATAGTGTAGAATGTAGAATATAGAATACAGAAAATTATATAGAAAAATATAGAATATAGAAAAGAACATTGAATACAGAACACAGAGTATGGAATGTAGAATATAGAAAATGTAGAGTATAGAAAAATATAGAATATAGAACATAGAATGTAGAATACAAAATATAGAATATAAAATAAAGTATAAAGAACACAGAAAATAGAAGAATATAGATTATAGCATATAGAAGATAATGGAATATAGAATATAGGATGTAAAAGAAAGAATACACAATATAGAAGAATATAGAAGGAAGAATGTAGAATATGAAATAGAATACAGAAAAATATAGTATATAGAAAAATATAGAATATAGAAGAATAAGGAAGAATTTAGAATGGAGAATATAGAATACAGAACATAAAATATAGAAGAATTTAAAATATAGATTGCAGAATATAGAATGTGGTATATGAAAAATACAATATAGTATATAGGAGTATATTGTATGTAGAAGAATATAGAATACAAAGTATGGATTACAGAATATACAAAAATATACAATATAGAAGAACATAGATTATAGAATCTAGAGAATTTAAAACAGAATATAGAATATGGAACATAGAACACTGAGGATAGAATACACAATATAAAGGAACATTGAAAATAGAAGAATTTAGTGTATAGAGTATTTGGAATATAGAATATACATTATAGAAGAATATAGCATACAGAATACAGGCTATAGAATAAAATAGAATACAAATTAGAATATAGAACACAGAAGAATATAAAATGGACAATGTAGAATACAGAATATAGAATGCAAAATAGAGTGAAGAATTAAGAGAAATATAGATTATAGAATATAGAAGATTATACGTTAGACAATATGGAAGATAATGGAATATAGGATGTAGAATGTAAAATATAGAATACAGGAAATATAGAATATGAAATATAGAAGAATATAGAATGTTGAATACAGTATAAAAATATGGAATATAGGATACACAAAAATATAGTATATGTAAAAATATAGAAAATAGAAGAATATAGAATCTAAAATACAGAATGTAGAATATAGAAGATTTTAGAATGTAGAATATAGAATATGGAATGTAGAATAGAGAAGAATATAGAACATAGAACATCGAATATAGAATAGAGAGTATGGAATATAGGATATAGGAAAATATAGAACATAGAATTTAGAATGTGGAATATAGAATATGGAATATGGAACGATATAGTATACAGAAGAATATTGAACAGAGAACACAGAACACAGAAGATACTATACAGAATATAAAAGAATATAGAAAACAGAATATAAAATATACAAGAATATGGAATATAGAAGAATATATACATTACAGAAGAATATGGAATATAGAAGAATATCGAATATAAATTTAGAATATAGAAGGCTATAGAAAATACAAGAAAAAGCATATAGTAGAATGTGGAACACAGAATATTGAAGAATACAGAATATGGAAGAATATAGAAGCATTAGAATATAGAATACATAAGAATATAGAATATACATTCTAGAATATACTCAGTAGAAGACTAGAATACAGAATATAGAAAGTAGAATACAGAATATAAAATATAGTATAAAGACTAGAGGATACAGATTATAGAATATGGAAAATTATGGAATGTAGAATGTAAAATATAGAATATAGAAGAATACAGAATGTAGAATATAGCATATAGAGTATAGATTATGGAACATAGAATATAACATACTGAAAAATATAGTATATAGAAAAATATAGAATATAGAACTTTGGATATACAATATAGAACACAGAGTATGGAATATAGAACCTAGAATATGGAAAAATGTAGAAATAGAATATAAAAGAATATAGAACATAGAAGAATATAGAATTTAGAAAATACAATATAAAACAGAATATAGAAGGATTATAGAATGTAGAGTGTAGAATACGGAATACAGTTTAAGAAATATGAATTATAGAAAGTAGAAGAATACAGTATATAGAAGATATTAGAATACAGAATTATGACATATATGGAATACAGAATAAAATATATAAAATGTAGAATGTGCTATAGAATACAGAATGCAGAAGTACATAGATTATAGAATATAGAAGAATTTAGAATGTAGACGAGAATACAGATGAATATAGGTTATAGAATATAAGAATACAGAATATAGAGTGTAGAATGTAGAACACAGAACACAGAATATAGCATATGGAAGAATATAGAAAATTTTTGAATATATAATGTTGAGTGTAGAATATGGAGTATAGAATGTAGAATGCATAATGTGGAATATACAATACAGAATATAGAATAATATAGTATAGGAAATAGAAGAATATAGAATGTAGAATACAGAATATTAAAGAATTTAGAATATAGAATGTAGCATATAGAATATACAAGAATATAGATTAAATAATATAAAAAAATAGAATGTAGAATATAGAAGAATATAGAATACAGAATATGGGATATAGAATATTGAATATAGTATATAAAAGAATATAGAATATAGAACAGAACACAGAAGATAGAATACAGAATATAAAAGAAAATAGAATGTAGAATAATGTAGAAAATAAAATCTAGAATATAGAAGGATATAGACTATAGAGAAATATAGAATACAGAAGAAATAGTGTATAGAATATAGAAGAATACAAAATATAGAATAGAGAAAATAGAAGAATATAGAATATAAAATATAGTAGAATATGGGATATAGAATATACATTATAGAAGAATATAGAAGATTATAGTATACAGAATATAGAAGAATGTAGAATGTGGAATATAGAATACAGAAAACAGAATATAGAATGTCGGATCAAGAATCTAGAAACTAGAATATAGCGTATAGTAGAATATAGAAGAGTGTAGAATATAGAATTTACAAAGTAGAATGTGGAATATAGAATACAAAATATAGAATATATAGAAGAAATTAGAATATAGAATGTAGAATATACAAATTAGAGAAATACAGATTATAGAATATGGAAGAATACAAAATATAGAACATAGATTATAGAATATAGAAGAATACAGAATGTAGAATATAGAATACAGAAGAATATATAGAAAAAATAGAACATAGAATATAAAAGAATATAGATATTGAATACAGAATTGTATAGAATATGGAATATAGAGTATAGAATGTAGATGTGTATAGAATGTAGAAGAATATAGAATACTGAATATACAGGAATATACAATATAGAAAATTATAGAATATAAAAGAATATGGAATATACATTATAGAAGAATTTAGAATGCAGAAGAATATATAATAGAGAAAGTAGAAGAACATAGCATATAAAATATAGGATACAGAATGTGGAATATAGCATATAGAGGAATATAGACTACAGAATGTAGAAGAGAGAATATAGAAGAATATTGTATATAGAATATACAATATAGAAGAATATAGATTATAAGATTATTCAAGAATATAGAATGTAGATTATAGAATATAAAAGAATATAGATTATAGAACACAGAATATGGAGTTTACCATGTTGAATATAGAATAAAAAATATAGAATACAGAATGTAGAATATAGAATATAGAAGAACGTAGAATATAGAATGTAGAATGTGGAACACAGAACATATAATACAGAATAGAGAAGAATAAAGAATATAGAAGAATTTAGAATATATAATACAGACTGTAGAATATAGATTATAGAATATAGAGCACAGAACATACAATATAGAATACAGAACATAGAAGTTAGAAAATAGAATATAGAAGAATATAGGATATTCATGAAAATGGACTATAGAGCACAGAATATAAGTCATAAAATATACAATATAGAGGAATATAAAGAATACAGAATGTAGAATATAGACTATATATTACAGAACACAGAACATAGAATTTAAAAGTATGTAGATTATAGAATACAGAAGAATGTAGAACATAGAATATAGAAGAATATAGATTATAGAAAAGAGAATATAGAATATTAAATATAGTAGAATATGGAATATACAATATAGTATATAGGAGAATATGGAATATTGACAAATATAGAATTTAAGATATAAAATATACAATTTAGAAGAATAGAAAATAGAATACAGAATACAGACTGTAGAAGTATATAGGTTATAGAATATAGAAGAATATAGAGTATACAATGTAGAATGTAGAATAAGGAATATAGAACAAAGAACAGAGAATTTAGAATATAGAAGAATATGGAATATAGATTATGGAATACAGAATATACAAGAATATAGTATATAAAAGAATATAGAACACGGCATAAAACAGAATATTGATTATAAAGTATAGAATATAGAATATAGAATAAAAATACAGAAGAATATAGAATATAGAAGGATATAGAATATGGAATACAGAATATAGAAGTACATAGAATATAGCAGAATATGGAATATAGTAGAACATAGAATAGAGGAGAATATAGAATATAAAAGGCAATAGAATACAGGACACAAGAATATAGAAAACAAGAAAATATAATATCAAATATAGAAGACAATAGAAGATAGTAGATAGAAGACACAAGATGATAGGAGATAGAAGATTGAACATAGAATACAGCACAAAGAATATCAAATATAGACTATAGAAGAATATAGACTATACAACACAGAATATTTAATATAGAAGAATGTTAAATACAGAATTTAGAATGTAGAATATAGAGTACACAATATAGAAGAATATAGAATATTGAAGAATATAGAATGTAGGATACAGAATATAGAAGAATATAGAATATAGAGTGTAGAATATAGAAGAATGAAAAATACAGAATGTAGAATATGAATAAAGAATACAGTATATAGAATAATACAGAACATAAAATATAGACTATAGAAGAATATAGATTATAGCATACAGAAGAATATAGAATGTGGAATACAGAATATAGAAAATAGAAGAATATAGAATATATAACACAGAATGTATAAAATATAGAACATAGAATATAGATTTTAGTATATAGAAGAATACAGAATAAAGAATGTAGAATATAGAATGTAGAGTATAGAATATAGAATACAGAAGAATACAGAATATGGAATAAAGAATATGGAATATAGATATAGAAGAATATAATACATAGAATATAGAACATACAACATAGAATATAGAATATGGAATGTGGGATATAGAATATAGAAGAATAAAGATATAGAGGTATATAGAATATAGAAGAATATAGGATATAGAATATAGAAGAGTACAGAAATTAGGATATAGATTATACAAGAATATGGAGTATAGGATATACGATATAGAATAAAGCAGAATATAGAAGAATGTAGAATATTGAAGAATATAGAATTTAGAATGTAGAATATAGACTATAGTATTTAGAATGTAGAATATAGAAGAATACAGAATGTGAAATGAATATAGAATGTAGAATATAGAAGACTAGATTATAGCATATAGAGGAATATAGAATATGGCGTGTAGAGTGTGGAATATAGTATATATAATGTGGTAGAATATAAAATATAAAAAATAGAAGTGTATAGAATGTACAATATTGAATATAGAATACAGAATATATAAAATAGAACAGTATAGTTTATAAAATATGGAATATAGAGTACAGAATATAGAATAAAGAACATAGAGAATAGAAGATAGAACACAGAAGAGTATAGAATATAGAATATAAGACATAAAAGTACAATATAGAAGATTATAGAATACAAAATATAGAAGTATAAAGATTATAGGATATAGATAAATATAGAATGTAGCTTCTAGAATATAAAATATAGAATGTAGAAAATCGAATATGGAGTGTAGAATACGGAACATAGAAGAACATAGTATTTAGAAGACTATAGAATATTGATGAATATGGCAAAAAGAATATAAGAAATAAAATATACAATATAGAAGAATATACAATACAGACTGTACAAGTATAAAGATTATAGAAAATGGAATATAGAATGTAGAATATAGAATACAGTACATAGAACAGAGAATGTAGCAGAATATAGAATATAGAAAGTAAATGTAGAATATAGAATAGAGAAGACCATAGAATATAGAAGAATGCAGAATATAGAATAGAGAAGAGTATGGTATACAGAATATAGAACAGCAAACACAGAATATTGAATATAGAATGTAGAATAGAGAAGAATATAGAATAAAGAATATAGCATGTGGAATGTAGGATATAGAATGTAGAATAGAGAGTATAGAATATAAAATTTAGTATATACAATATAGAAATAGAAGAATATAGAATGTAAAACATAGACTATAGAATATGGAAAAATATATAAAAAAGAATATAGAACGTAGAATGTAGAATACAGAATATGGAATACAGAACATAGAACATAGAAGCATACAGTATTTGGAAGAATATAGAATACAGAATATAGGACATAGAATATAGAGTACAAAATATAAAAGATAAAATATAGAATATAGCATATAGAAGAACATGGAATACAGAATATAGAATGTAGAATATAGAACAATATAGAATAGAGAATATAGACTATAGAAGACAAAATATAGAAGATGGAATATTGAAGAATATTGAACATAGAATATAGGATTTGGAATATAGAATTAGAGTATAGAATATAGAAGAATATAGAATCTAGACTAGAGAATATAGAAGATAGAATACAGAAGAATAAAGAATATTGACAATTATGGTATATACAATATAGAATAAAAGATATAGAATATACAATATAGAAGAATATTATAGATTATTGAGGAATATAGAATATAGAGTTTACAGTGTGGAATATAGAATATAGAATAAAGAAAAATTTAGATTATAGAATGTAGAATATAGAGCCATACACAATATAGAACGTAGAATATACAGAATATAGAATAGAGAAAAATAAAGTAGAATACAGAATATGAAAGAGTATAGAATGTAGATTATAGATTATAGATTATAGAATATAGAGAACAGAATATAGCATATAAAATAAAGAATATAGAAGATGGACTATAGAAGGATATAGAATACAGAATACAGGATATTGACAAAAATGGAATATAGAATATAAGATATAAAATATACAATATAGAAGATTATAGAATATAAAATGTAGAAGTATATAGATTATAGAATACAGAAGATGTAGAATGTGGAATATAATATATAGAAGAATATAGAATACAGAATAAGAAGAATTTAGAATGTAGAATATAGCATATGGAATATAGAATATGGAAGAATATAGAATATTGACGAATATGTAATATAGAAGAATATAGAATATAGAGAACAGAATATAGAAGATAGAATATAGAAGAGTATAGGATAGAAAATATGGAATATAGAATATAGAAGAATATAGACTATTGATGAATATGGAATGTAGGCTATGATATATAAAATGTACAATATAGAAGAATATAGAATATACAAAACAGAATATAGAATGTAGAAGAATATAGATGATAGAATATAGAAGAATATTGAATATAGAATTTAGAATGCAGAATATAGAATATGGAACATAGGGTAGAGAATATAGATTATAGAATGTAGAATATAGAAGAATATGGACTATAGGAAAATTTAGAATATGAAATGTAGAGTGGAGAACATTAGATATAGAATACAGAACATACAAGAAAATAGAATATAGAATGTAGAATATAGAATACAGAATATAAAAGAGAGAAGTTAAAGAATATAGAAATATTTAGAATACATAATGTAGACTGTAGAATATAGAAGAATATAGATTATAGAATACAGAAGAGTATAGAATGTAGAGAAGAGAATGTAGAATATAGAACATAGAGGATAGAACATAGAATATAGAAGAATATAGAATAGAGGATATTCAGGAAAATGGAATACAGACTATAAGACATAAAATATACAATATAGAAGAATATAGAATAAAGAACATAGAATGTAGAATATAGATAATACAATACAGAACATAGAAGAGAGAATATAGAATGTAAAAGTATATAGATTACAGAATATAGAAGAATAGAGAATACAGAATGTAGAATATAGATTATAGAACATAGAATATAGAATACAGAAGAATATAGATTATAGAATATAGACAGTAGAATACAGAAGTATATAGAATATAGTAGAATATAGAATGTTGAATATGGAATATAGAAGAATATAGTTTATAAAAGAATACAGTATATAAAAGAATATAGAAAATAGAATATTGATGAATATAGACTATAAGACATAAAATATACAATGTAGAAGAATATAAGATATAAGACATACAATGTAGAAAAATATAGAAAACAGAACGTAGAAGTATATAGATTATAGAGTACAGAAGAATATGGAATATATACTGTAGAATGTAGAAGATACAATATAAAACAGAATATTGAAGAATATAGATTATAGAATATAGAATGTAGAAAAATATAGACTGTAGAATATAGATTACGGCATGTAATATAGAATACAGCATGTAGAAGAATATAGAACATAGAAGATAGAATATTGAATATAGAAAATAGAATGTAGATTATAAAATATAGAAAAAAATATAGATTATAGGATATAGAGTATAGAATGTAGAAGAATATAGAAGAGAATAGAATATGGAAAATAGAATATAGACTGTAGAATATGGAATATAGAAGATAATAGAATATAGGACACAAAAGAATATAGAAAATAGAAAATATAATATAGAACATAGAATATACAATATAGAAGGAAATTGACGATAGAAGATAGATTGAAGATAGTAGATAGAAGAAAGCAGATGGTAGAAGATTGAACATAGAACACAGGACATAGAATATCAAACATAGAATATAGAGTACAGAATATAGAATTTAGAATGTAGAATATAGAAGATAGAATATAGAACTTAGAATATTGAAGAATAAGGAATATAGGATATAGAATATAGAATACAGAAGAATATAGTATATAGAATATAGAATGTAGAATATAGAGTACAGAATATAGAACATAGGATATAGAATACAGAAGAAAATAGAATACAGAAGAATAGAGTGTAGAATGTAGAATCTAGAAGAATATGAAATATAGAATATAGAAAATAGAACTTAGAATATACAATATAGATAAATATAGAATAATACAGAATAAAAATAATATAGAATATTGTTGTCGTTAGGTGCTGTCGAGTCGGTTCCGACTCATAGAGACCCTATGCACAACAGAACAAAACACAGCCCGGCCCCGTGCCATCCTTATAACCGGTGTTATGCTTGAGCACATTATTGCAGCCACTGTGTCAATCCACCTCGCTGAGGGTCTTCCTCTTTTCCGCTGACCCTGTACTCTGCCAAGCATGACGTCCTTCTCCAGGGACTCATCCCTCCTGACAACATGCCCAAAGTATGTAAGACGCAGTCTCGCCATCCTTGCCTCTAAGGAGCATTCTGGCCGCACTTCTTCCAAGACAGATGTGTTTGTTCTTTTGGCAGTCCATGGTATATTCAATATTCTTCACCAACACCACAATTCAAAGGCGTCAACTCTTCTTCGGTCTTCCTTATTCATCGTCCAGCTTTCACATGCATATGATGTGATTGAAAATACCATGGCTTGGGTCAGGCGCACCTTAGTCTTCAGGGTGACATCTTTGCTCTTCAACACTTTGAAGAGGTCCTTTGCAGCAGATTTGCCCAGTGCAATGCGTCTTTTAATTTCTTGACTGCTGCTTCCATGGCTGTTGATTGTGGATCCAAGTAAAATGAAATCCTTGACAACGTCAATCTTTTCTCCATTTATCATGATGTTGCTCATTGGTCCGGTTCTGAGGATTTTTGTTTTCTTTATGTTGACGTGCAGTCCATACTGAAGGCTGTGATCTTTGATCTTCAAGTACAGATTATAGCATATAGAAGAATATAAAATATAGAATGTGGAATATAGCATATAGAACATAGAATATAGAAACAGAATACAGAATATAGAAGACTATAGAATATAGAAAATAGAAGAATATAGAATATATAATGTAGAATATAAAATATATAATAAAGACTAGAGAATATCGATTATAGAATACAGAAGAATGCAGAATGTAGAATATGAAATATAGAGTATAGAATAAAGATGAATATAGAATATAGAAAAATATTGAATGTAGAATATAGAATATGGAAGATAGGAAATAGAATATAATATATAGAATATTGAACATAGAATGTAGAATATAGAAGTATATAGAATATAGAGGAATATAGAACAGTATAGAATATAGAAGAATATAGAATACAGAAGAACATAGAAAATAGAATATAGTATGTATAATGTAGAATATGGAATAGAGAATACAGAATATAGAATATAGAGTACAAAATATAGAATATTGAAGAATATGGAATACAGGATATAGAATATAGAAGAATAGAGAATATAGAAGAATACAGAAGGATATAAAGTACAGAAGAATATAGAAGGATATAAAATATAGAAGAATATAGGGAGAAGCAGAGAGAGATTTCATAAAGACACAAGCGGAGATGACAATGTGACCACAGAGGCAGAGATCGGATGATGCAGCCACAGCCATGGAACAGAGACAGCCACCAGAAGCTGGAAGAGGCAATGAACAGATTCTCCCCTGGAGCCTCTGAAGAGTGTGTGGTGTGGTTCTGCCGTGACAGCTTGATTAAGGCTCAGGTATTTTGGCTCTGACTTTGGATTTCTGGCCTCCTGAGCTGTGGAAGAATAAATTTCTGTTGTTTTAAGTCAATCAGTTTGTAGCAATTTGTTATAACAGACACAGAAAATGAATTAACTGACCAATAAAAGATGTGGTAATCTATGCACCATTATAGTATTGTAACCTGATGAGGGTGGGTCCTGCCCGGCGCGACCCCTTGAGTCAATTGCGAGACACCAGGCCTTTGAAAAAGAGGAAACAGACTCTATTGCAAGCCGGTCAAGCAAGGAGCTCAGAGATTAAGTCTCAAATCAAGCTCCCTGAGGTTGGGGATTCTAGTGCAGTTGCAGGGCTTGTGATAGGGAACTTACGCATAATTCATGAAGTTTCTAAGAACTGGCAGACAATTTCAGGAAATGAACACATACAGGGGTGCAGTAGGGGGTGCAATATGATGGCTGGGGGCATGTGGTTTTCAGGGGGGTATAAATTTTTTTTTTTTTTTTATGAAACATGAAGTTTATCCAAGGACAGCTTTGTGGCTTATTGCTCATGTCCAAATGGAGTGAGGGGAAGGTTGGTGGGTAGCAAAGCAAACTTGAACAGAGAAGCAGTAAGATGGCCTTGAGCTGCTACACAGAATTTCTTATCAAAAGAGTGTGATGTGGCTCAGGTGTGATGGGAGGAAGGGGAACCGTTTAACCCTTTACGGTATCAATAATATATATTTTTTTAAATAATTTTTATTGTGCTTTAAGTGAAAGTTTACAAATCAAGTCAGTCTCTCACATATAAACTTATATACACCTTACTACATACTCCCACTTACTCTCCCCCTAATGAGCCAGCCCGCTCCCTCCTTCCAGTCTCTCCTTTCGTGACCGTTTTGCCAGTTTCTAGCCCTCTCTACCCTCCCATCTCCCCTCTAGACAGGAGATGCCAACACAGTCTCAAGTGTCCACCTGATACAAGTAGCTCACTCCTCATCAGCATCTCTCTCCAACCCATTGCCAGTCCAATCCATGTCTGAGGAGTTGGTTCCTGTCCTGGGCCAACAGAAGGTTTGGGGACCCCAACTGCCGGGATTCTCCTAGTCTCAGTCAGACCGTTAAGCCTGGTCTTTTTATGAGAATTTGGGGTCTGCATCCCACTGTTCTCCTGCTCCCTCAGGGGTTCTCTGTTGTGCTCCCTGTCAGGGCAGTCATCGGTTGTGGCCGGGCACCATCTAGTTAATAATATTTTTAATAACATATCCAGACTTAAAAACTTAAGGAAGGAGAGGGTCTTTCAATTCTTAAAATAAGGCAGATGTTATGGGTTGAATTGTGTCCACCAAAAATGTGTGTCAACTTGGCTAGACCATGATTCCCAGTATTGTGTGGTGGTCCACCATTTTGTCAAGTGATGTGATTTTCCTACACACTGTAAACCCTACCTCTATGATGTTAGTGAGGTAGGATTAGTGGCAGTTATGTTAATGAGGGAGGACTCAATCTACAAGACTGGGTTGTGTTTTAAGTCAATCTCTTTTAAGATATAAAAGCGAGAAGCAAGCAGAGAGACAGGGGGACATCATACCACCAAGAAACAAGAGCCAGGAGAATAGAGTATCCTTTTGATTGGGGGTCCCTGTGCTTAGGATCTCTTGACTGGGGAATATTGATGACAAGGACTTTCTCCCAGAGCCAACAGAGGGAGAAGGCCTTCTCCTGGAGCTAGCACCCTGAATTCGGAATTCTAGCCTGTTATGCTGTGAGAGAAAAAAATTCTCTATGTTAAAGCCATCCATCCACTTGTGGTACTTCTGTTATAGCAGCACTAGCTAGCTGAGACAGCAGGTATATTGAAAAATATATCTCTGGCACAAAAAGCCTCAAATTGCTGAAAGAAATTAAAAATAGATTAGTATTTTTGTATATTTGTGTGGGTATATATGTGTGTGTGTGTATATATATGTATATATGAGCTCTGGTGGGTATATATATATATATATATATATATACCTGTGTATGAGTTCTGGTGGCACAGTGGTTAAGTGCTCTGATGCTAATCAAAAGGTAAGCAATTTGAACTCACCAGCCTATTCCACAGGAGAAAGGTGTGGCAGCCAGCTTCCATAAAGATTTAGAGCCTTAGAAACCATACGGGGCAATTCAACTCTGTTCTATAGGGTCACTATGAGTTGGAATTGACTCGGGGCAACTGGTTTGATCTGGTTTTATATGTATATATATATGGTGTAAGATGAATGATTGAGCTACTGGAAAAGTAAGAGAAACCTGCACTATCTAGAAAGATATTGTGAATGAGTCCTGAAAAAGGTCAACACAGGTTACAGACATGAAAAAGGTGTTGATATAGGTATTGGACTTGACTAGGACTCATACAATGGGGAAAGGAAGCCAAATTAAGTCCCATGCACAGTGGTTAGTTATTGCACATGCAGAGATATCAAGCTGGGACCAGGAAAATTATTTTCTTAAACAACCCAGTAAGAAAAAGCTACATCAAAGATAAATGAGGACCATGACTTCCCTTAACCATAGATGTCTGTGGAAGGGAAATAAAAAAGCTTTTGTTAAAATTTCTATTCTCATCCCCACACTTACATATATTTGGAAGTAAATTGCACACCACCGTGTAACTTTAATGTCACCATCTCAAAATTGAGTTAACATAGAGTCCGAGTGATGAGCAGCCAGTTACTGTGCAAATGTGAAGGACAATTCTCTTATTACAATTCGGATATAGACATAGATAAATTTCTAAACAATATGATCTCAGAATGAAATATCTCATATTATATGTTTAACAGTATTGCTCTGGGCAAATCTGCTACAAAAGACCTCCTTAAAGTGTTAAGAAGCAGAGATGTCACTTTGAAGACCAAGGTGTGCCTGACCGAAGCTATGGTATTTTCAATGACCACATATGAATGTGAAAGCTGGACAATGAATTAGGTGTTGGTGAAGAATATTGAATATGCCAGTGACTGCCAGAAGAATGAACAAATCTATCTTGGAAGAAGTACAGCCAGAATACTTTTTTGAAGCAAGGGTGCCGAGACTTTCTTTCACGTGCTTTGGATATGTTATCAGGAGGGATCAGTCCCTGGTGAAGGACATTATGCTTGATAAAGTAAAGGGTCAGTGAAAAAGAGGAAGACCCTCAAAGACATGGATTGACACAGTGACTACAACAATGAGCTCAAACATGGCAATGATTGTGAGGATGGCACAGGATGGGGCAGCTTCTCGCCCTCTTGTACATGGTGTCACTATTAAAAAAAACAACCATTGCCATTGAGTCAATTCTGACTCATAGTGACGATGGCAACTAACAACGACAACATATTTTTTTCGCAAGTATTGGGATGGGAAACAACCAAGGTAACAGAATCTTAATATATTGCCTAATGGAGACAAAAGTTCCTTTTGGAGTTAAACATCTGACCAGTAAAATTACTCAACAGCCCCATGGGAGTTGAGAGTAGATTGCATACCACCAAGTAACTTAAATATCACCATCTCAAAATGTATTTAACATAGGGTCCGAGTGATGAGCAGCCAGTTACTGAACAACTGTGAAGGACAATTCTCTTATTACAATTCAGATATAGACATAGATAAATTTCTAAACAATTTATGACCCCTTGGGAGTGGAATAGCAGAATACTGTTGACATCTTATATAGAGTTTAAATCATTTCTGGTTATCTTCTGGGAGAATGTCCCCTCAGTTTTGTACTTAAAGGAATTAACAATTCTCTCTCTCTCTTTTTTTTTTTTTTTTTTTTGTATGTAATTGGTAGACAGGAACACCAGCCTCCACAGGAGATTTCTTTTTCTTTTTTCCTTTTATTTCATTTAATTCCCTCGAGTCTTTTATGAGCAAAATTTTGCTGTTGTGAAAAATGCTGCAATGAACATGGGTATGCATTTGTCTGTTCATGTGACAGCTCTTATTTCCCTAAGATATATTCCTAGGAGTGGGATTGCTGGATCTTACGGTGTTCTCTTTCTAGCTTTCTAAAGAAGTGCCGTATCGTTTTCCAAAATGGTCGTACCATTTAGCATTCCCACCAGTAGGGCATAAGAGTTCCAGTCTCCCCACAAATTCTTCAACATGCGTTATTTTTTGTTTTTTGTGTTTTTTTTGATTTATGCCAGTAATGTTGGGGTGAGATGGTATCTCATTGTAGTATCAATTTCCAATTCTCTATTGGCTGGTGATCACGGTCATTTCCTCATGTGTCTGTTAGTCACTTGAGCACCTTCTTTGGTGAAGTGTCTGTTAATTTCCTTTGCCCATTTTTTAATTGGATTATTTGTCTTTTTGTTGTAGAGGTATTGGATTTTCCTGGAGATTTTAGAGATTAGACTTCTGTTGAATTTGTCATAGGCAGAGATTTTTCCAAATCTAAGTTCTTTTTTTAATCTTTTGGTGAAGTCTTTTGATGAGCAGGAGTGTTTAATTTTTAGAAGATTCCAGTAATCTAACTTATATTCTAGAGTTTGTGTCTTGTTAGTTATGGTTTGTATCCTGTTAATGACATGTATTAGGGCCTCTAGCATTGATCCTATTTTTTCTCCTATGACCTTTGTGGTTTTTGATTTTATATTTAGGTGTTTGATCCAGTTTTATTTAGTTTTTGTGTATGGTGTGAGGTATGGGCCCTGTTTCATTTTTTTGCAGAGGGACATCCAGTTTTGCCAGCAGAATTTGTTAAAAAGACTGTCTTTTCCACATTTGATGGACTTTGGGCCCTTTTCCAAGATCAGGTGATTGTAGGTGGATGGATTTACACCTGGGTTCTCAATTCTGTTCCACCGGTCAATGTAGCTGTCATTGTACCAGTACCAGGCTGTTTTGACTACCGTAGCCGTACAGTAGATTCTGAGGCCAGGTAGTGTGAGTCTTCCTAGTGAATTCTTCTTCTTCAATAGTACTTTACTTATGTGGGGCCTCTTTCATTTCTGTATAAAGTTAATGATTAGTTTTTCCATCTCTTTAAAGAATGCTGTTGGTATTTGGATGAGAATTGCTTTGTATTTGTGGATTGCTTTGGGTAGAATTGATATTTTCACAATGTTGAGTCCACCTATCGATGAGCATGTCCCTCACTTTTGTCATTTTGAGATACTCATTATTTGTTGTTTGTTTCTTTAACAATCTGACACTTTCTCTTCTCCTTCAGGACATTCACATGTGTTCTTCTGTCTGCTAGAGGTGGTTTCTCTGGTACCTCAATTCATTTGTACTTTAATTGTACTCTCTTGGAGAAGTCTTCTCGGATTCTCTCAAACTCTTACATGTTTCCAGAATGTCCTGTGCTTCCTCTTTAAAGCAGTAATATTATTTGAATTTGAACTAATAACCAAGTATCAGCCTTGCTCAGGAGTAAGTTACTTTTGCAGTTATTTAAATTTAAATATGAATGAAATAATATAGCAGTTCAGTTCCTTAGTCACACTAGCCGTATCTAAAATGATCAGTAGCCACATGTGTCTAGTGGCTAATGTATCAGGCAGCACAGATTATAGAACATTTCCATTATTGTAGAAAATTATTTTGGACAAGTGCTGCTAGATCAGTTACTTCTCCTTTTTGTTGTTCTTAAACCAAACCTGTGCAACCCAGAACCGAGGCCCTGTGCAACATTTGCACTAACATCATCAAATCTTTCATTTATTCCTATAAACACTAGGTATTTTCAGACGTGCTCACATACATGCAAATACACACACATATACACCCATACTTTTCCTTAAGGTTTGGTCTAAATTTAATAAAATCCTTGAAATCTTCCCTTTGTGTAAAGCCAAAATTATGTGCTATCTCCTCTTTGCTCTCCCAAAACTTTGTCCTCTTAGCTTACTCTACTGAAATTATTTGTACATAAACCTGTTTCTATTAAATTACTACCTAACCTGGAAGAAACAGAACTTGGTTGTTTTATATTTATATCTCTAGTGCCTGGTAAAGGTGACATAATTTATACTCAATAAATATATTTTAATCAAAGATTTGAAACTCTATTACTGTCCTCTCATTAGTGAACGTTTTGGTTTCACAAAAAATATATATATATAGTTATTAAGTCAAATATTTATACATATATCTACATCAATATTAACACCTACATGTATATTTATACAGGCAACAATGGATCTGCAATTAGTTTTCATTTACTAGAATTTCATGTGAATAAAATCATATAATATGTACTCTCTTTTTTTTGTTTTGTGGCATTTTACTCTTCTTTTTCTTGTTTCCAATGGTAAAACATTTGTTTATTGATTTGAGATCTGTCTTCCTTTTTAACATAGGCACTTAGAGCTATTAATTTCTCTATAAACGATTCTAAAGTTGCAATCCATATGTTTTAGCATGCTGTTTGTCACTTCCTTTTATCTAAAAATATTATTTTTAAACTCTCCTTGTGATTTATTCTTTGACTCATTTGTTATTTAGGAGTGTACTGTTTAATTTACATATATTTGTGATTTTCTTATATTTTCTTCTATTGTTGATTTCTAATTTAATTGTATTTTGGTCAAAGAACATATTTTGTATTATTTCAATTATTTTGTATTTATTTAGGTTTTTTTTTTTGTTTTGTTTTATAGTCTGGCATATGGTTACTCTGGAGAATGTCCCAGGTATACTGCCTAGTTTTATATCCATTATTGAAAATGAGTTATTGAAGTCTCTAACTATTATTGTGAGATGTTAGGGGAATATATGTTTATAATTGTTTATTCTGCCAAATAGATTGACAATTTATAATTATAAAATATTATTTGTATCCTGTAACTTTTTTGTCTTAAAGTCTAATACGTCAAATATTATTATAGGCAACCGAGCTCTTTTTTTTTTTTTGGCTACTGCTCACATGGTATGTTAGATTCCTAGTGCTGCCATAACAAAATACTACAAAGTAAATGGCTTTGAAGAACAGAATTTATTGTCTCAGTTCTGAAGACTAGAGGCCCAAATTCATTAATGGGTCTATGAGCTCTCTCTCTGTTTGTTCTACGGAAAGGTCCTACCTGTCTCAGCTTCTTGCAGCAAAAAAAAAAAAAAAAAAACCTGTTGCCGTTGAGTCAATTCCAACTCATAGCAACCCTATGGGATAGAGTGGAACTTTCTCATGGGGTTTTCAAAGAGCAGCTGGTGGATTCCAACTGCTGACATTTCGGTTAGGAGCTGAGCTATTAGCTACCACACCGTCAGGGCTCCTTGTAGCTTCTTGTAGCCCTTTGCAATTCTTGGCATGCTTATGGATGCTTATAAATGTGTCTGCCTCCATCATCACCTGGCATCTGTGTTACTCTGTGTGTTTCTTTCCAGCTCCCTCTCTGTTATCTCCTTTTAAGATACCACTCAGAATGGAATAGGGCTTATCCTACTCTGGTATGGCTTAAGTGACAATATCATCAGCTGCTCTTTGGAAACACTATGGGGGTGGTTCTACTCTGTCGTATATGGTCACTATGAGTTATAATCAACAGGATGGCGAAGGTTTTTCTTTTATCTTCCAAGAATAGCGCTATTTTCCCAAACAAGGTCACAACTTCCAGGTACAATTTTTAGCACTTCAACATATATATTTCGGAGACACTTTCAATCCGAAATACCTGGCCTATCTTTTAAATCCTATTTTCAATCTATTTGTGTCTTTTAATCTAAAGAGTGCCTATAATAGACAGACATATATTTGGGTTATGTTCTCTTTTTAGACTATGTTTCCAATCTCTGCCTTTCAGTTGGGTTGTTTCACTATTTAAATTTAATTACTGATAAAGTAGGACTTATGTCTTCCTTTTTTTAAATATGCTTATGTCTTTTTTATTAGTCTATTCCTGGATTGCTGGCTTCTTTTGTGTTAAATTGGTACGTCCTAGTGTACCTTTAAATTTATTTATTATGTCTTTTACAACATATGTTTCAAGCTATTTTCTTAATGATTTGTTGTGGATTACAGTTAGCATCTTAATGTAAAACCAACTCATTCAGATGAATAATGTCTTAATTTCAATAATGTTCAGTGTATCTTGATCCTGCTCATTCTTTGTAAAAAATTGTCATACAAATTACATATTTGTACATGAAAAGCAAGTATTCTTTTCTCCATTTCATGAAAAGTTTTGTGCATTAAATGACACTACCAAGAAAATGAAAACATAATCGATAGAATGGAAAAAATATTTGAGCATCATTTATCTGATAAAGCTCGAGTAATTTTTAAAAAGTGTATTGAAAAAACAAACTGTGTGAGTGAAAATTCTCAGGCCCATGAATATAATCACATGAACTAACACTCTTCTTTCTGCCAAGGAAAAGTAGATGACTAAAAATTGTTGCTTTGAAAGATTGTAAAACAAATTTGAACACAAATAAAAACTACATGACTTCTATTCAAGGCCACATAAATAATAGATATGCCATCGTCTTAGTTATCTAGCACTGCTATAACAGAAATACCACGTGTGGATGGCTTTAACAAAGAGAAATTTATTCTCTCACAGTCTAGGTGTCTAGAAGTCCTAATTCAGGATGCCAGCTTCAGGGGAGGCTTTCGTTCGCTGTTGGCTCTGCAGGAAGGTCTTTGTCATCAACTTTCCCCTGGTTGAGGAGCTTCTCAGTTTAGGGACCCCAGGTCCAAAGATGTGCTGTGTTCTTGGTAGTTTTTCTTGGTGGTATGAGGTCCCCCTGTCTCTCTGCTTGCTTCCCTTTTTTATATTTCCGAAGAGATTGACTCAACATACTATCTAATCCTGTAGATTGAGTCTACCTCATTTATGTAACTGCTTCTAATCCCGCCTCATTAACTTCATAGTGGCAGGATTTACTACACATAGGAAAATCACATCAGATGACAAAATGGTGGACAATCATACGCTACTGGCAATCATGGCCTAGCCAAGTGGACACACATTTTGGGTAGGGGGGTGCAATTTAATCTGTAACAAGCATCTATCACCCCAGTAAATTCGTCACTTATATGTCTCTGATGAAAAATTATATCCAATATAGAACCCCATATGTTTTATAGGTGATTTTTTTTGATCTGACAGATATTAAGAAAACTTCTTTTTTAAAAAAGACATTAGACATTTCGGTGCTTGTGCACAGAGTGGACAGAAGGGAGAGCCCAAGAAGAGTCTTTTCTTTTTTTTTTTTAAATGGCTTTCTTTCACTTATCCCGGACATGAAAATGTTCAACAGTTTAACCTCAGTTCATTCCCCTAAACATCTCTGGAGTCTGCTCCCTGAGCTTGCAAGCCACTGTCACTATTGTGTTTTTAACCTTTAAAATATCTCATTTAGCTTAAAGTGTTGATCCTCTCCCCTGTCTTCCTAACTCCAAACATCTAGAAAACCATTCTCAGCACATTTAACAGATCAATCTTTATAAAATAAAAATCTGATCACATTGTGAAAAATCAGCCTCAGAATCATCTACAGTCCATGTTTCTAGACTATCCCATGTGATTTAAAAAGTTATTTTAGGTACAGACACGTGAAATTTTTATCTCAGTAATGTATTCACACTAAATTTTCAGGTCTATAGACCAATCAGATTAAGTCGTAATACATTTTAGGTCATAAAATCTTTTTATGATTTGAAGCTTCCTCTTTTTCTTCCCTTGTTACATACTACCATGAGTGAGGCAAGCTTTCCCTCCAAGGGCAGCTAACCCTTGTTGATAACTCACTGTGGGCCAGGTTCTGATTTAAAAATGCTTTATACATACTGCCTCATTGCATTCTCAAAATAAACAACAAGTAAGGACTATTATTGTATCTATATCATAAATGGAGAAACTTAGCAACAGAGTTTTAAAATTTGGCCGGGCTCACATGTTATCCTGGGTTTATATCTGGCTGACTGGCTTAAAAGCCTACATTCCCCTTATCAAGCTAGTGACACTTGAACTAGGAAGTAGTGCCTCAAACATTGTGCATATTGTTATACACATGCCTATAACACCATTTTACTCTTTTTTTCCTATATATCACAACTGTCATAAGAATTACCATTTTTCGAGCTGCATTTCTGATACACTGAAATAATTAAACCTTCATTACTATAAGAACACAATTTTGTGTAGAGCTTTACCATAAGAGAAATCATACTGTTTGAGAACTGTTTCTTTGTCTCTCCATAGCAAGCTGTATCATTCTAAAGAAGACAAAAATTATAACTAGCGTAGTATATAAGACAAGGTATACCTATAATAAATGCATGTAAACTACACTTATCCAGGCAAATTTGTACAGGAAAAATTAATATATAACTAATTTCACGACCCTGAAGTTGCATATCTTTGGGATTAAAAGAAAGTTAAAATTTGTGAAAATTTGAAGGTGGATCTCTTAATATTAACACTGCGAGAATTTTAAAGAAAAAGTAGGGAAATGTATTGTGCTGAAAGACTTGTTTAAATGCTGTAAGAAATTTAAGTTACTGAAAGGATAAATTAAGTAAACATGTTTCTGTCAAGATTTTAGTTTTTTTCCTTATTTTTTGAAAAAAATGAAAACTTTTTTGAGTGTATCCTTGAAAGCTTGTTTCACTTGCTTGTTCCTAAGACTGTAAATGAAGGGATTGAGTAAAGGGGCTACTGAGGTATAGATAACAGCTACATCTTTGGATAAAGTCACCCTTTCTTTTGCTGATGGCTTCATGTAAATGGAGACACAGCTACCATAAGTAAGGGAAACTGCAGCCATGTGGGAAGAACAAGTGGAAAAAGCTTTTGTTCTTTTCCGAGCAGAGGGAATTTTTAGAATGGTCTTGATTATATATGTATAGGAAAAAATTACTAAGAGTAGTGTGACCACTAGTGTTATAACTGCTGAAACAAATGAAATCATTTGTAGGAAGTGAGTGTCTGTGCAAGAAATCTGCAGGATAGGAGAAGTGTCACACATGAAATGATCAATTACTTTGGAAGCACAGAATTCCAGCTTTAGTCCCAAGACCAACGGTGGAAAGGTAATCAGAAAGCCAGCTGTCCATGAACTGAGTAGAAGTTGGTAGCACACTTTGCTTCTCATAATGACTGAGTAATGCAGGGGTTTGCAGATGGCTGTATAGTGGTCATGGGACATGGCAGCCAGAAGGTACAACTCTGTAACTCCTGACAAAAGTAAAAGAATAAGTGAGATGCATAACCATTGTAGGAAATGATTTTGTTTTTAGTCACAATGGTTGTCAAGAATCTAGACAACAATCTAGAGTTGTTGTCAATAAGATTTCTAAGAAGGAGAAATTTTGTAGGAAGAAATACATTGGAATCTTGAGGTGAGGATGCAGTAGGGTGAGGAGGATGATGGATAAGCTCCCCATCACACTCAAAATGTAGTTGAGAAAGAGAAATATAAAAATCACAATTGCTAACTGTGAGTCATCTGTGAGTCCCAAGAGAACGAATTCTATCTCCCTTGACTGGTTCTTCATTTCAGTTTTGAGACCTATTAAACTGACATTAGGAAACAACTCCAAAAGCAGAAAAACAATTTTTTTAAAGCTACTTCAGGAAAAAAATCTGATATCCAGAAATGTAAACAAGTGTAAATATTTGCTGCAGTTTAACAAGGCAGATGATACCTAAAATTATAATGTAGGTCAACCAAAGCATTCTCTATGTATCTTCTGTGTGTGTTTAATAAATTACTGCAAAAAAAAAAAAAAAGCCTTGTAACATCTAGGCAGCTTTTTCAGTGTCAATTTACAACGTATGTTCAACAATTTTTATTTTATGAATTTTTAAAAAATTGATGAAACGTATAGAAATATTTCCTTAACTACAATTGAATTTCTCCAATATATGCCATTAATTCTTTAGTTCCAATGCAGTACTGATCCATTGTTCCTTTGACTTATTTTCTGCAATTACCATTTTTCTAGTTCCAAATCATTAGTCTTCTCATAATCATTTAAACTTATCATTTTGAAATATCTTCAAGATACAGTTAGTAATTTCAAAATTCTAAACAACTTGGGAGAAAAACTGTAGCTACAGGAAAAGTAAAACAAATCAAAATCATTATTTTCTGACTTGATCTTTGCCTTGGATTCAGGTAATTTGTAAATTCTTAAATAATATTTTTTTCCCTGTTTGAGCCCACCACGATAAATAATTTTGTCTTTTTAGTATAAATATGAGGATGATTTTAATAACTAGGTGTTTTAATAACTAGAAGTAATTTAATAAAATCATTTTGTTATTCAAAGACTAGTATAGAAGTGGTAGTCAATAGTCACTTATGATGCTAACTATATTGTTTTTGGCACTCAGTGTCATTGTTCTTAAATCCATAAATAAGACTTTTCTCTACAGATGAATAGGCCTAAATTGCTGACTGGATACATTATGTTCAGTAGATGATGGCCTTTTATAGATGTCTAGGACAGAAAAGAGAGCTTTTCTCTTTATTTGAAGGAAGATATTGAGGTGCTATCCAAGCATTCATCTATGTTTAATGTCAAAGTTAATTTACAGGTTTCATATGGTATTTAAATAAGTGCATTTGCAAAACACTTTCCTTATTCATTTTAAAATCATTCCATGGGTTATTAATGTATGCTTTCCACATGAATAAAAATAATTTCCATGTGAATAAAAATAATTTAATCTATTCCTGCATATAAGAATTTTATTAGTTTTCCCTGAATTTCATTTTTCTCACTCTCTACTCAATGCAATAAACACATCTATTTTCTTATAAGAATTTTGTTTTGTGTTTTAAATGATAACTATTGAAAAAAAAAGTACAGTGCTCCTATTTCCAAGTGGCTTTTTTCCCAATATTTTATAGGTAGTAGTCCCTTCTATCTTCATTTTGCTCCGGAAAAGAGAGAGAGTGACAGTAAGAGAGATATTGATGAAAAATTCCTAAGTATTGATTTGTGTAAATCTCAAAACCAGAACACAAGAATAGTAGCAATTTTTCTTCTACTCCTTGACTACTGAAAGGATGAGAAGCTGAGTGATCATGAGTGTTTATTTATCAAATATGTATATCAGCACTGCCATTTCTTTAATCTCAGTTTTGCTCTAACTCAGTGGGAAAGGAAACTCTCTGAGTCAGTCAAACAATTTTTGTAACATCACGTGTCTAGGTGACAAGTCTATATGCTGCTTTCTTAAAAACCTGCAAAACAGAAGCTATTTTTACTCTTCAAAATCTGCTGAACGATCATAGTTACATACAGTAAAAAGCCTATAATGCTACAGTTTATATCAGTTCCTATATAATCAGGCAGCTTTGAATACTGCATCTACACAGAGCATGTATGATGATCCAGATGCCAGTGGTTATAACTATTGTACTTGTAGAACTACCTTCACCTATGATCTAGGTGATTTGCCGTATGCAGGATTTATTGATTTCCCTTCTCCTTTAAGGACATATGCTATAAACAAAAGTCAAATAATAGATGTTGAATATTATTGCATTTATAATATTAGAAAACATTCCATTATTTGCATAAGAAGTTTAATTCCAATGTTTTACGTGGGAAGGATTCAAAGCAGAGGAGAGATTTGGAAAGTATATGTATCTGTTAATGTCTCCCAATATTACATACACTACAAAAATCACAGAACCTAGATATTGTAGAAAATTCAACTAGAATGCCCTTTCTGGTTACCAAATAGAGGTTTTCTGATTTTTTTCCTTAAATATTTAAACTTAAATGAAAATGATGCTCTAAGAGAAGGGCATTTTAGGAAAGGTCTCAGGTTAAACAACCCACTCTTCGTAGCAAAGAATGACTCTGTTTACAATTGTACACTAACAAAAGCCACACTTTTATCAATTTGCTCATAAAAGACTCAGGGGAATTAATTGAAATAAAGGGAAGACAGAAAAAGAAATCTGTGGAAACTGGTGTTCAGGACCTACCACTTACATCAAGAAAAAAAAAAGCCACAAAGCTGTATATTGATTTAAATACAAAGCTGAGGGAACACTCTCCCAAAAGATAACTAGAAACGATTGAAACTCTATATGGGATGCCAACAAGATTTCGATATTCCACTCCCCCAGAGCTATATGGGAGCCCTGGTGGCACAGTGGTTAAGAGCTTGGCTGCTAGCCAAAAGGTCGGTGGTTCAAATCCACCAGCCGCTCCTTGGAAACACTACGGGGCAGTTGTACTCTGCCCTATAGGGTCACTGTGAGTCGGAATCTACTCAACAGCAACCAGTTTCGTTTTTTGGGTTTTGGGGCTATATGAGTCGTTCTACTGGTCAGAGACCTTATCTCAAACAGGAGATTTCTCTTGCCTTCATTAGGCAATATATTAAGATTCCACTAACTTGATTGTGGCCCACCCTAAGGCTTGAGAAGGAGGATTTAAATGGCTCCTATTAATTCTTATTTCTATTCTGAAACCATCTTAAACTGAGAACTTACAAATACAGAGCAAGAAATTTTTTGTTTTTTTCCTGAATCATTTGATGCCCTATCTCCTGCTCAACACTGCAGTGTGCATTCCTTACAAAAAGAAAATATCTACTATATAATAACATGAATCCGTTTCTAATAAATATTAGAACAGTAACACACTAACATTGATATATTAATAACATCCAATATCCCAATCCTGTTCAATTTTTACAAGTTTATAGAGGTATAAATAGCTCAGAGTTATGTTTTCATTTGATTAGCATGACTTTAATTTCATTTAATACAGAATGGCTTTTCAGTCTTTCCTTAACTTCCTTGCATGTTGGAGATTACTTTTTGGTAAGCCTGTATAATGTCCCTTGATTTGTGTTTTTCTGAGGTTTTACCTCATTAAAAAAAAATTCCATTAATTTACTTTTTGGCACCAGAATCACGGAAGTGATTTTATTTTTTCATTGAGTCCTATCTCTTGCATAACGTGGTGATTGACAGACTTCTCCACCATAAAAGTAATATTTTATATTTGTAATTAATAAGCATTTTGTGGGAAGGTACTTTGAATACTCTGGATAAAGCAATCTTCATAACACTTTCAACTTACTCATTAATTACTTAATATCATTATGTACTCATGGCTTCCAATTTTATTTATTAACAAATATGTCAATCATCTATGTAGCTTATATATTTAATTTTTTACCTCAATTTTTACTTTAATTTCAATTGGTCCCATTTTTTAAAAAATTCCTGCTGTTCAATAGTCTTATATATGTACTTAAATATCCTGGGAAATGTTTATTTCATCAAACTATTAAACATTCTTCAGTATAGTTTGTGTGAATTCTTTCAAATTCTTTAGTTTTTATGAGTCTATTCAGCAGTTATTGTTTCTGCTTGCTATTACTTGATGACCTCTAAAACATAAGATAAGGTATTTCATTGTGAAGTCACATTATTTAGAATTTATCTGTGTCTATATTTCAGTAGGATTGTCATTAGAAGTTTGTGAGGCAGTGGTATTAAGTTAATGAGAGTGAAACAACTAGAATGGAAATGATGACAATGTTGACAAAATGTGAAGAATGTAACAATGCCGCTGAATACTATCTATAGAAATTTTTTAAATGGAAGTGTGTTTTGCTATGTATATTTTTACCAAAAATGTGATAAAATATTTTTAAAAGCTGGTTCAGCTATATTACTATAAATCAGTATAGATATTTTTCATAATGACAAAAGTTATATTCATCAAGAAGATAGAACAATTCCAAATTGGTATGCACAATGTCAAAGTATTGGAAATTAGAAATTCACAGCACTACAAAGAGAATAAAAAAAAATCCATAGGAATTTTGGAGATTTAAATAGCTCAGTAATTATATACAAAGCAAAAATAAAATAAAGGTATAGAATATTTAAATTATGTGATTAATGAACTCAACCAAGTTGAACTAACTAGAACACTGTACTTAATGACACAACACTTATAATTTTCAAATGTTCATGCAATTTTTATTAAAAATTTGACTATATGCTAGGCCATAAAATAAGACTCAACTAATTTCAGATAATTTAAGTTAAATAAAGCATATTTTCTGACATCATAGAATTTAAAAAAATTATACCAGTAGAGTTGTAAATATAAATGAAATGGGCTGTTTTTAATAATATTCAAAGATAACTAGAAATCCAAATATGCATGAACATTTAGGCAATATACTTATAAATAATGAATAGGTTGAAAGTAAAATCACAATGGGAATTAGAATACTTACAATTGAATGAAATGAAAATAATAAAATTACGTATCAAAATATGTAAACGCAGGTCAAGTTAACATTCTAAGAAATTGTATGGCCTTAAATAAACACATGAGAACAGAGGAATAGGCTGAAAGTTCATCCATCTTGATGGATGATCTAAGTTTCCATCCCAAACATTTTTTAAAAATGGCAAATTACACTTTAATTTGAAAGAAGATAGAGAGCAGGAGAAACAAAAAAATAAAACACATACAATACATTAGGGAGTATTAATGGAGCTAAAATGTAGTTAATTATAAGAATAACAGAATACATATATGCACTTACGATAAAGAAAATGAAAATACATGTATCTGATATAAAAAACAGTGAGGTGATTTTACTTCTTAGTTTATAGATCCTATCACATAAGAGGACTGTTTGAAAACTTTATGACACTGGAATTGAAAATATTGATGAAATTGACTATTTATGAGGGAAGGACGTGGGGAAGTAACTTTCCATAGCTCTGTTCCATAAGCATAAAAGTTCTTACATGATTAACTATCTTCTCACTAAGAAATTTCATGTAGATTTCCTATAAAGTGCCTAGTTCTTTGCTTTTATTGTCATTGTTTGTTTTATTGTTTTGTTTTGAAAAATTCTTGGAGCCCTGGTGGCACAGTCGTTAAGAGCTACAGATGCTGATAGGGAAGCCAACATGGTGCTATGGACAGAAGCACCATGCTGTCCCTCTGCAGCAAAGACCCCCAAAACTAAGTAAAACAGGCACAAATGTCAATCCTGGAACCCTAAGCATCAAATGAAGGGAAAGAATTTGATCAAGCACTGAATGGGATAAGAAACTGACAGAGAACAGAGAATGAATGAGGAGAACTGTGGATTGGAGGCTCCCTACCAGCTAACGTGGCACAGATTCGCCATCTTGTACTATAACCACCAAGGAGTGCAGACAAAGAGTACAGGAAGGCAACTTCATAGGGCTCCCAACAGGAGTTAGAGCACTCAGCAAGCAGGGATACACGCTTTCCCACCCCTCACCCTTCTTCCTTCTACGTGGCCTCCTCCATTTTCCAGTGGGCTACAGTCACTCGGATGGAGAGACACCAGTTCACTGTTGCCCAGGTCCTCCCCGACTCCACCAGCTGGCTCCTTCAGTGCCGATTATTTTTGTTATTATTATTATTGCCTTTCTTTGTTTTTTCTCTCTGTCTCCTTTCCTTCCTTTCATTTCTTCCACCCTGCCAGCCCCTTTGCTGTCCCCATCCTTTATTGACAAGCTATGCCACACTGCTGGGCCGGAGAGCCACTGGCACATCTTCCTCAGTTTTGTGCCACCCCCACTGGCCAGGTCTCTTAGCAACATTTTTTTTCCTGCTTCTCTCTCTCTCCCTACCTTCCTTTGCTTTCTCTCACTCAGATAGCCCCATGTGCCGTCCCCATCCCTTCTTGGTGGGCCGTATAACACTGTTCAGCTAGAGAGCTGCCAACATGGCCTCCCCAGTTCTGTGCTGCCCACACTGACTGGGTCTCTCAGTCCGTTTTTTTTTTTTTCAAATTTTTCTCTATCTCTTCCTTCTTTCCCTATCTTCCACCCACCTAGACCCATGTGCTGCCCCCATCCCATCTTAACAGGCAGTGTTGCACCGCTGGGCTAGAGTGCCCTGGATCCATGCTGCTGCCACTGGCTGGCTCAGCACCATATTTTTTTGTTTTTGTTTCTACTCTCTCTCTTCCTCCTTTCCTGTTTCCCACCCATCTAGTCTTGTACAGTGTCCCTGCTCCTTCTCGAACGGCCTTACTGCACCACTCTGCTAGGGAGCCACCAGCACACAGCCTCCCTGGACCTACATTATCCCCACCAGCCAGCTCCCTAATCACAATGTTGTTTTAGTTTGTTTCCTTTGGTCTTTTCTTTTTTTCCAGTTTCTTCTCTCTCACCCCCTACCTCCTCTTCCTTTCTCCCACACACCTAGCCTTGTGTGCCACCCCCACCCTCTCTCAAAGAGTTGTGATGCACCCCCAGGCTAGAGCTACACTGGCACGCCGCTTCCCCAGTTCTGCATCATCATCACCAACTGGCTTCCTCAGCACAATTTTTATTTGTTTTTGCTTTTTTTCCTTTTAGTAGTTGTTTCTTTTGTCTCTCTTCATTCCTTCTTTTTCTTTCTCCTGCCCACCTAGCCCTGTGAGCTGCCCCCTCCTTATTGACAGGCTTGCTGCACCACTTGGTTAGAGAGCCTCTGGCACACGGCCTCTCTGGGTCTGCACTACTCCCACAGGCTGGCTCCCTCAGCACCATATTTTTCTTTTTCTTTCTTCTTCTCCCCTTTCCTTCTTCCTTCCACCTAGGCCCTGCACTGCCTCCACTCTTTCCTGACAGGCCATGCGACACCAGCCGGTGAGAAAGACATCAGCTTGTCATCACCCTGCTTCCACCCTGCCCCCAACAGCAGGCTCCTTCAGCACCATATTTATTTTCTTGTTGTTGTTTTGTTTCCTCTCTCTGTTTCCCTTCTTTCCTTTCCTTTCTCCAGTCCACCTAGGTCCATGCACTGCCCATGCACCTTCTCAACAGGCTGAGCTAGGATCTCTCAACTAGAAAGTCACCAGCACATGGCCTCCCTGGGTATGCCCTGCCCCACCTGCTGAATTCCACCACACTGCCATTGTATTTACTTCTTTTTCTTTTGCCTCTCCATTTTTTGCTTTGTTTTGATTCTGTTTCTCTGTCTCTTATTTCTCTTCTTTCTGTCACCTGCTTAGTTCCACACATTGCATTCTCTCCTTTGCCTCCTGCCTATCTACACCACACACAAAGTGCCGTACCCATGAGAGGCATCAGTCCAAACCCCTGGACCTCTGAACCACATCAGCACTTCCCTGTCAACCCACGTTCATGTTGCAAATGATCCTTCCTTCTCCCCCCTCCCTAGTGGACCTTCCCAGCTGCATCATAGCTGAGCAACCAGCCTTGCCCACCTGGGCGAGGTCGTGAGAAGTATGCCCACAGACAAGCAACAAAACACACCCAGCCTGCCTGCTCAGATATAACCAAACAAGACAAAAAACAGGATGAAACAAGCAAATCTACAATCAATAAAGGAAGAAAATAATTCCTGACTGTCCTGGAAACAACAGACAATATCAAAACATATTAAAAACAATAGGACGGGATGAGTCCAAAAAGCAACCAAAATAAAACACCACATGACCTCTGGTAGAAGTAAAGGCACTGGAATTACCTCATAGGGAATTCAAAAGTCTAATATTCAGGACTCTCCAAGAGATTAAGAAAGAGATGAAGGAAAAGGCAGACAAGACTAAGGAAAAAATAGACAAAATTATGGAAAATACAGACAAAAATCAGGAAAACACAAAGCAAAGGGAGAATTTGGGGAAACAATACAAGAGCAAAATGTCAAAATAAATAAACAATTAGAAATCATACAAAAACAGCAATTAGAAATCCAGAAGACAAAATAATTTTAGAAATGGGCAGTGCAATAGAAGGTTTTAGGAGCAAATTTGAAACAAGGGAACACAAGATCAGTGAAACCGAAGACAAATCCTTGGGTACCACTTTGTTTGAAGAAAAATCTGAAAAAAGAATAAAGAAAACCTGAGAACCATGTGGGATACAAACAGAAGCAAGAATTTCTGAGTGACAGGAATTCCAGAACAGGGGGAGAAAATGGAAAACACAGAGAAAATCACTGAAGGCTTGCTGACAGAAAGCTTCCCTAATATAATGAAAAATGAAAAGCTGACCATCCAAGAAGCTCAAAAAAAAAGCACATATAGAATAGACTTCAAAAGAAAGTCACCAAACCATATTGTAATTATACTTGCCAAAACAAAAAAACCAAAAAAGAATCCTGAGAGTAGTTGAGAAAAATGAAAAGTCACATACAAAGGGGATACTATAAGACTAATCTCTGATTACTAGGCAGAAACCATGAAGGCAAGAAGGCAATGGGATGACATATAAAAACTTGAAAGAAAATTTGTCAGCTAAGAATAATACATCCTGCAAAATTCTCACTCAAATATGATGGTGAAATTAGGAAATTTCCAGATAAACAGAAATTAAGGGAATATGTCAAAACCAAACCAAACTTACAAGCATTATGAAAAGGAGTCCTTCAGTTAGCGAACCAATGACATCAGACAACAACCTGAATCTAGGACACAGGAGAGTATCAGCCAGGTGCCAACCTAGCTAATGAGCACTAAAGGACAAAAGAAAACTAAAAGATGTACAACAGGGAACAAGGGAAGTCAATCTGCAAATGACAACAACATCAGAACAATAAAAGTGAGAATAAACAGTGTAGGTACACGATTTTCAAATGGAAAGGAAGTCAAGGTGATATCATGTAATAAAAGACTGGTTTAAACTTAGGAAGATGGTGTAAATTTTATGATAACCACAAAGAAAGTTAATAAACCTACTCATTAAAATAAAGAAGAAAAAGATAAAGTTTCAGTGTCATGGGTTGTATTGTGTCCTCCCAAAATATGTCAACTTGGCTATGTCATGATTCCCAGTATTGTGTGATTGTCCACCACTTTGTCATCTGATGTGATTTGCCTATGTGTTGTTAATGAGATGAGATTAGTATCAGTTAATGAGGTTTTTTTTTTATTAGTAGCAGTTATGTTAATGAGGCAGGACTCAATCTATAGGAAGAGTTTGTGTCTTAAGCCAATCTTTTTTGAGATATAAAAGAGAGAGAGAGACGGCAACCTCATACCACCGTGAAAGCAGCACCGGGAGCAGAGAGTGTCCTTTGGACCCAGGGTCCCTGTGCTGAGAAGCTCCACGACCAGGGAAGATTGATGACAAGAACTTCCCTCCAGAGCCAACAGAAAGACAGAAAGCCTTCCTCTGGAGCTGACGCCCTGAATTTGGACTTCTAGCCTACCAGGCTGTGACAGAATAAACTTCTGTTTGTTAAAGCCATACATTTGTGGTATTTCTGCTATAGCAGCACTAGATAACATAGACACTCAATAAACATAAAATCTATGAAAGTGAGAGACATGAAAAAAATCCACAAACAAAAGGAATTCAGTACAGGAGAGAAAGAGGTATGAAGAAAACATCTGCACCACACACACAAAAAAAAAAGCACTACAAAATGACAGCAATAAACTCATACCTATCAATAATCATACTGAATGTAAATGGCTTAAATGTACTTGTAAAGATACAGAGAGTGACAGAATGGGTTAAAAAAACAAAATTATCAACATGCTGTCTACAAGAGGCACACCTTAGAAATGAAGACATAAATATATTAAAAATGAAAGGATGGAAAATAATATAGTAGGCAAATGACAAACAAAAATGGAGCAGGAGAGGCAATACTTATCTCAGATAACATAGACTACAAAACAAAAATCACAAAAGATAAGGAAGGACATTAGGTAATGATTAAAGGGACAATCCACCATGAGGACATAACAATAATAAATATCTACACAAGCAATGACATGGGTCCAAAAACATAAAACAAACTCCAACAACACTGAAAAGAAATTTACAGCTTCACAATAATAGTAGGAGTTTTGAACACACCAGTTTTGGTAAAGGACAAAACATCTAGAAAGAAACTCAACAAAGATACAGAAGACTTAAAGGCCACCATCAACCAACATAACCTCATAGACATATACGGAGCAATCCACCCCACAGCAGCAAAGTACATGTTATTTTCCAATGCACATGGAACGTTCTCCTGAATAGACCTCATCTTAGGGCACAAAGCAACCTTAAACAAAACCCAAAACACTGAGATAATACAAAGCACCTTCTCTGATCACAAAGCAACCAAAGTAGAAATTAATAAAAAGAAGAGCAAGGAAAAAATCAAATATATGGAACTAAATAACAACCAGCTTAAAAACCAGTGGGTAATACAAGATATCAAAGAGAGAATTAAAAAAAATTCAAAGTCTCAAATGAGAATGGAAACCCATACCAAAATCTTTGGGACACAGAAAAGGCAGTGCTCAGAGGTCAATAGGGATAGATGCACACATCAAAAATGAAGAAATGGACAAAATCAAAACACTAGCTATACAACTTGGACAAACGGAAAGAGAAGAGTAGGAGAAGTCCACAGCCATGAAAAGAAAGGAAATAATAAAAATCAGAGAGAAGTGAATGAAATAGAAAATAGAAAGAAGCAACAAAACCAAGAGTTGGTTCTATCAAAGGATCAACAAAATCAACAAAACATTGGTCAAATTGACAAAAGAAAAACAGGTGAAGACAAAAATAACCCAAATAAGAAATAAAACGGGGGACATTACCACAGACTTAACTGAAATAAAAAGGTTCATGACAGAATACTAAGAAATCTATACTCCAACAAATTTGAAAACCTAGAGGAAATGGACAAATTTCTAGAAACACACTATCTTCCTAAACTAACATAAACTGAGGTCTAAAATCTGGACAGACCCATAATGAGAAGAGATTGAAAAGGTAATAAAAAAAACTTCCAATAAAAAACAGCCTTGGCTCAGATGGCTTCACTGGAGAATTCTACCAAACATTCAAAGAAGAATTCACAGTAGTACTACTAAAACTATTTCAGAACATATTTCCTAACTGATTCTATGAAGACAGCATAACCCTGATACCAAAATGAGGCAAAGACACCACAAAAAAAGGAAAATTACAAGCCAATATCTCTCATGAATATAGATGCAAAAACTCTCCACAAAATTTTAGCCCATAGAATTCAGCATCATATTAAAAAAAAAACCTTGACCAAGTGGAATTCATACCAGCTATGAAAAAAAAAATTTTTTTGTGCAACAATGATTCAACATTGGAGAAACAGTCAATGTGATCCACCACATAAATAAAACAAAAGAATCACATGGTCATCTCAATAAAAAAAAAAAAAAAAAAATTTTATCTCAATAGACTCAGAAAAGTCATTTGATAAAGTATAACACCCATACCTGATAAAAACTCTCAATAAAATAGGTATAAAAAGGAAATTTCTCGACATAATAAAGGGCATCTAAACAAAACCAACAGCCAATATCATTCTCAACAGAGAGTGGCTGGAAACATTCCCCCTGAGAACAGGAACAAAACAAGGATGCCCTTTATCACTACTGCCATTAAACATTGTGCCAGAAGACCTACCTACAGCAATAAAAAAAGGAAATACAGGACATTCAAATAGACAAGGAAGAAGTAAAACTATCCCTATTTGAGGATGATATTATACTGTACATAAACCTCCTCAAAGATACACAAGAAAACTACTGGAACTAATAAAAGATTCTGCAGTATAGCGGGATAGAAGATAAACATACAAAAAACTGTTGGATTCCTATACACCAATAAAAAGAACATGGAAAAGGAAATGAGTAAAGCAATACAATTTAAGATAAGTCCTAAAAAAATAAAATACTTAGGCATAAATCCAACCAGGACGTAAAGGACATATACAAAGAAAACTACAAAATCCTACTGCAAGAAACCAAAAGAGACCTACATAAATGGAAAAACATACCAGGCACATGGATAGGTAGACTCAACATTGTGAAAATGTCAATGCTACCCAAAGCAATCTGCAAGTACAATGCAATGCCGGTACAACAGCATTCTATAACGAGATGGAAAAACTAATCATTAAATTTATATGGAAAGGTAAGAGGCCACAGATAAGTAAATCGCTATTGAAGAAGGAGAATAAAGCAGGAGGCCTCATACTGTTTGACCTCAGAAACTGCTCTACAGCTACAATAGTCAAAACAGCCTGGTATTGGTACAATGACAGACACAGTAATCAATGGAATTGAATCAAGTATGCAGATGTGAATCCACCCACCTATGGTCAACTGATCTTCAACAAAGGCCCAAAGTCCACTAAATGGGGAAAAGACAGTCTTTCTAACAATTGGTGTTGGCAAAACTAGGTGTCCATCTGGAAAAAATAAACAGAACCCATACTTCACACCATACACAAAAACTAATTCAAAATAAGTCAAAGACCTAAATATGAAATCAAAAACTATAAAGATCATAGAAGAAAAAACAAGGTCAACGCAAGAGTCCCTAATACATGGCATAAATGGCATACAAACCATAACCAACAATACACAAACACCAGAAGATAAGCTAGTAACTGGAATCTTCTAAAAATTAAACACTTATGCTCATCAAAAGATTTCACCAACCCAGCAAAATGAGAACCTACAGATTGGGAAAAAAATTTGGCTATGACAAGTCCAACAAAGTTGCAATGTCTAAAATCTGTAGGAAAATCCAGCACCTCTACAACAAAAAGACAAACCAATTAAAATCTGGACAAAGTATATGAACAGATACTTCTCTAAAGCAGACATTCACATGGCTAATAGACACATGAGAAAATATTTCCGATCGCTAGCCATTAGAGAAACATAAACGAAAACTACAATGAGACACCATCTCACCCCAACATTACTGGCACTAATAAAAAAAAAAAAAAGAAATTAACATATATTGGAGAGGTTGCAGGGAGATTGGAACTCTTATGCACTGCTGGTGGGAATGCAAAATGGTACAACCATTTAGGAAGAAGATATGGTGGCTTCTTTAAAAAGCTAGAAATAGAAATACTATATGATCCAGCTATCCCACTTCTAGGAATATATCCTAGAGAAATAAGAGCCATGATACAAACAGACATATGTGCACCCATGTTCATTGCGACATTATTAACAATAGGAAAATGGTGGACACAACCTAAGTGCCCATCAACAGAAGAATGGATAAACAAACCATGGTACATACACAACATGAAATACTGTGCAATAATAAAGAACAATGATGAATCTGTGAAACATCTTACAACATGGATGAATCTGGAGGACATTATGCTGAGTGAAGTTCAATCACGAAAGGACAAATACTGTATGAGATCACTGTTAGAAAAACTCACGGAAAGGTTTACACACAGAAAGAAACTATGATGGTTATGGCGGAGAAGAGTGGGGAGGGAAAATCACTAAACAATAGGTTAAGTGGTAAATTTGGTGAAGGGTCAGATAGTACACAATGCTAGGAAAGTCAGCACAACTTGACCAAGGCAAGGTCATGGGAGCTTCATAGACACATTCAAACTTCCAGAGGGACAGAATTACTGGGCTAGGGGCTGGGGACCATAGTCTCAGGGGACATCTAGCTCAATTGGAATAACATGATTTGTAAAGATGTTCTACATTCTACTTTGGTGAGTCACCTCTTGGGTCTTAGAAACTTGTGAGCGGCTATCTAAGACACTTCTCTGGTCCCACCCCATCTGGAGCAAGAGAGAATGAAGAGAACGAAAGACACAAGGGAAAGATTAGTCCAAAGGACTAATGGACCACAAGTACCATGACCTCCACCAGACTGAGTCCAACACAACTAGATGGTGCTCAGCTGCATCAACCAATTGCTCTGATAGGGATCACAATAGAGGGTCCTGGACAGAGCTGGAGAAAAATGTAGAACAAAATTCTAACTCACTAAAAAAGATCAGACTTATTGGTCTGACAGAGAGGATTGGAAATAGAGAACTCAAGATTGAGAAGTGGACAGTGTTCACATGTCATGGGGTTGGCAATCAATGTCACAAAACAATATGTATGTTAATCGTTTAATGAGAAGCTAATTTGCTCTGTAAACCTATTAAAAAAACCTATAGCACAATAAAAAAAGAACTATAATAACAACAGCAACTCAAAAGATTAGATAGGAATCTTAGGGAACAGTGAGTTTATGTTGATGGGGGAGGAAGAACCCAGAAAATGAGGGTGAGAATGGTTGCACAACTCCAAGAATGTAATCAATGTCACTGAATTGTACATGTAGAAACTGTTGAATTGGTGTATGTTTTGCTATGTATATTCCCAATGACAATAACAAAATAATTAAAACAAAAAAGAAGGAAAAAAAAAAAAAGAGCTTGGCTGCTAACGAAAAAGTTGGCAGTTCAAATCCAAAGCAGCTCCTTCGAAACCCTATGGGGCAGTTCTACTCTATCTAGGGTCGCTATGAGTCAGAATCAACTCAAAGGTAACAGATTTTTTTTTTTTTTTTTTTGGTTTATCACTTCAAAAATTGCCTCTCCTTTTTTTTTTTTTTTTTTCCTTTCTCTTTCTGGAAACCCATTAATCCATCTGGTAGAAGTTCTCACCTTATTCTCTTTGTCTCTTACCCTCTTCTCTAGTTTTCCTTAGTATTTCTCAAATATTCACTCTTCTGAGTTCTGTTCCAGTACACTAGCTCTTTCTTTGGCTGTGTTAATCTGCTCTTAAACTCCTCCACTGAGTTATTAAGGAGAGCTTTAAATATCAGATTTTTTTTCCTCAGTAATTCTAAGAACTTGAATCAAAATTACAATTCTTACTGTGATCTTTTGAATATATTAAGCATAGCTAATTTAACATTTGTGCCTTTTGAGTCTATTTTCTATAGCCACTCTTCCTCTGTTTTTATTGTTAGCTTTGTTTGATTTTATTTATATTGCTTTATCTGCTCATGTGCCAGGGTATTGTTTCTGATAGATAGGAGTTGTGTGACAAAGTTATAGAAATATATTGGTGTTTAGGGCAATGATATCTTCCTACAGAGATTTTAGGCTTTTTTCTAGCAGATGATTAGGGACACTAATATTCAAAGGCATCTTAATCTAAATCCATGAATTGATATAATTTGAAGCTTTTCTTTAGGGTAAAGGCTATCTTCTCCCCACTCTTATTTCTATGGCTTAACCTTTTAAATAAACTTTGAAAGTATAAATTTTTCTAGCTTCACAAACTTGGCAAGTCCTATACTCCAGTTTTTGTTCTTTTTTTTTAACCTATTAGGAAGATTTCCTGATTTATCTGTTCAGCTACCTCGTCCATTATGGGCAGGGAAAAGTGACCTCCTTTGCTGGGATTATCATTCTGAATTCTTTAATATATTGTATTTTAATCCTAAAATACTTTTTTTTTTTTACTTTCCAATATCTTCAATAAAATTTATTATTATTTTTGCTTTCCTATTGTTTCTGTGCAAGGATTGTCCTGAACTGAGAGTGAATATACTTGTTATCTATATTTTCAGATCTACCCTGAGCATAAACAACTGAGCCAATGCATCTGAGGCTGAGCGAGTTTAAGAAACAGTTCTAGATGTCTTTATAATTAATCAAAGGGATGATATACCATTCCTTTGCCTAGTGTACTGTCATACAGCATAATTCTCATGAGAAAATTCACTTATGTGTACTTCCTCATTCATCTAAACTTGGATGCTGGTTCCTCTACTGTATTAATTTACAAAGATATGCAAAATGGAAATAGTGCCAAGCTGTTTTCATGTCTTTGTAAGAGGATGCTAAGAAAATTTTCTTCTGGGTTGGCATTGTGGTTGACTTTCCACAGCTATAAAAATCAAATGCTTAACCTTCATGTCTTAATTATCTTGTCCTGCTATAACAGAAATACAATAAGTGGGTGACATTAAAAAACACATTTATTTTCTCACATTTTAGGAGGCTAGACAGAAGTTTGAATTCAGGGCACCAGCTCTGGAGGAAGGCGTTCTATCTGTGTCTCTTCGAGGGGTTGGTCCTTCTCTCTTTTCAGCTTCTGTTCCTTGGTTCCTTGGTGATCTTCAAGTGGCATGGTATCTACCTTCTCCGACTATGCTTGCTATCCCTGGCTTAATCTGCTCTTTTATATCTCAAAAAAGATTGATTTAAGACACATCCTACATTATTGGAAAACCTGGTGGTGCAGTGGTTAAGAGTTCTGTTTCTAACCAAAACTTTGGCAGTTTGAATCCACCAGCCACTCCTTGGAAACCACGTGAAGCAGTTCTACTTTTTCATGTAGGGTTGCTGTGAGTCAGAATAGACTCAACGGCAATGTTTATTTGTTTGTTTTTGCTACATTATTAACACAACGAAAAAACACATTCCCATATGGAATTATAACCACGGGTAGAGGGGTTAGGACTTGCAACAGATATTTTGGGGCAGGCACAATTCAATTTATAACGCCCTACAGTCAAGATAATTTGGGGGTCAAGCAACCATTACAGAGCCAAATAACTGGCAGTTGGACAGATTCTGCTACCAGAAACCATTATCTAGAATCTCTCATTATTCCGTATACAGTGGAGTTGCTAAAAGAGAAAGATTAATGGAACCATGTCATCATCAGCTTAGAAACGATTTTCCCTCCATTTTCTGTGAATGTTGCAACCTGACAATGACTCTCAAGGTCAAGTTTAAAAGGTCTTAGAGAACCAGATACATGAATACGCAGTGCTTCTGAGAATGACAGGCTTCTCTTTACAATGATTTGGTATATCACACCGTATTTGCTGCTCTGCCCTCTCAATTTGAGTAGAAGAGAAAGAGAATTTCAGAGAGACATTTGGGCACAGAGAGTGAGCAGAAGTGAAGTAGTCATTACAATTATTACTTGTTAAACCAAGAATGTGCAGGTTTCCCTTAGATCAATTAAACATCAGAAAAGGTAATCACACTTTAGGCATTTTGCAAGAACCCTTTCAAGGTTAGCTGCTTCCAGATTAAGGAACACTAATACAATTTTCTATGTTGTGTATACTGGTGAGGGATTGGTTGTAGCACCGCAATTTGTGTGAAGTCCATTGAATTTACTCATATGCACCATATAGGAGTATCTGCATTTAGACACCCTCCCACAAAGATCCAATGTTAATCAAAAGAGATTTAAAGGAGCACCAGATAAATAAAAGGTGTTTGTCCTTTTCCATCTGTCTTCTGCCTTTGTCCTAATCACGAACTATCTCTGAGTAGAGAAGAGGCAATGAAAGGAGCCCGAGACTCCATCCAAATTTCAATGCCTGGCTGAAGCTAGTTGAATATGAAGCTGATATTTTTCCATTGACCAGACTAAACTCAATGTGACTAGCAAGTAATGGCTTTACATGATATGAAATTAAGAGCTGGGAAAGAAATTTCACCTGTGCACAATAGATTGGAGTGCCTAAAAAAAAATTATATATATATATATATATATCTTATTTCACATATAAACAAAGTCATAGATTTGGAGCAAAACCTAAGCCCTTCATACTGTTGGATTCTTAAACACTAGTGTTACATTTGAATAACGTTTCTTACTTTTAAAAAATTAATCCATGTATATCTTTTATAGTTTCATCTCATGGTAAGCATAAAAAAAAAAACAAAAAAACCCAGTGCTGTTGAGTCAATTCTGACTCGTAGCGACCCTGTAGGACAGAGTAGAACTGCCCCCTAGAGTTTCCAAGGAGCACCTGGGAGATTCGAACTGCCAACCCTTTGGTTCGCAGCTGTAGCACTTAACCACTATGCCACCAGGGTTTCCACAGTAAGCATATGGCATAAAAACTAAAGTATTATCATCTTTATTTAAAAAAAATGAGGACACTGAAGTTGGAAAAGCTAACATGCCTAATTTTCTTATGTTTTTATTGATGGTAAGTGGAAAGTTAGGTATCATAACTCAGTACTTCAATAACAGTCATTATTTATTTAACCAGAAAAAAAGAACCTTATTGCTTATAATGTATTAAATAATTATGAATACACCAAATTTAACTCAATTTCAGATGGAACCCCAAATCTACGTACATGGATAAGTATTTTTCTTTTTGTCTATAGTTGCAGACTGTCGTTTACTTAGTTTGCTCAGAATGACAGCTATTGTTCCGCCATGCCAGATGCCAATCAAGTTTAAAAACATAAAATGTAGTCACGTAGAATGATTACTACATATGTCGTTAAAAAAAAAAAAGAACTGTTGCTGTCCAATGGCAAGCCCATGTGCCTAAAAATCGAAATGTGCTTCATAGGGTTTTCAATGGCTTATATTTTGGAAGTAGATTTCCAAGCCTTTCTCCTGAAGCAGTTTTGGGTGGACTCGAATCTCCAACCTTTTGTTTAGCAGTAGAGTGCAGCATTAACAGTTTGTACCACCCAAGGAACCCACTATGTCATAGGAGTGTGCAAAAATAGTTAAGCTTTTATACTTGGTCATGTGTGTAATACTTTTAAGTATTAACTAAATGTTAATTATTAATGGAATGTCTAGTTATGCAAGGCTTTGCAATGTAGCAAATATTCCCTTTATCTGCTGTCTCTATCATGACTGTAATCCTAATACATAAAAATAACAATGATTGTGCCTTCCTTATTGGTGTAATGTTTTTTCCAAATTCTGAATAATGTGGGCAAGCCTATTATATTTATAACCTTAATATTTTCATGTGCCTGTACAGTGTATTCTTCATAGAGATATTATGGAATTTTTATACAATTGGATTATAATCATCAGTTTACTTGTTTTCCTTACACTGGATATGAACAAGCACAAAAGTCATTATCATTTCCTATGTAGATACTGAAACTTGGGAATAAAGAGATGAATAAATACATGAATAAAAGGGACATGTAAAAGATCTCTGAGACTATTTAAATCACAGACAAGTGTAAGGTATCACCAAGACTTACAGGTTTTAAATTCCTCAGAGAGAAGTCACTATGTTCATTTCTCATATTGGAACGCATTGTGTTCCAGATCTTAAAAACATATAGATACATATAAAGACCAAAACTTATTTGAATTATACTAAGAATCTGCATAACAACACTTTTCATGATTTGACAAGTACTTCAAGTTTTTTATTTTATTTTCTTATACTTCACTTTGTAAGTAGTCTAGAATTTAACAATGAAGTCTGTTAAACAAAATTTTCTAGTCAACATAATTTGCGAGAACAAGAAAAGAAAAAGAAAGTTTGAAATTGTAATTCTTCTAAAATATAGCCATTAATTAATGTTTTATATTTTAAGCCAGATGAATCATTATCACAACACTGTTCATATAACTTGTGCGGCTCATATAATTAAAATAATCATAAAACCAAAACCCGCTGCCGTCGATTCTGACTCCTAGCGACCCTATAGGACAGAGTAGAACTGCCCCATAAAGTTTCCAAGGAGTGCCTGGCAGATTCGAATTGCTGACCTCTTGGTTAGCAGCCGTAGCACTTAACCAGTACGCTACCAGGCTTTCCAAAATAATGATAGTGTAGCCTAAATTTATTTTTGTAGTTTGCAACGTGGAACTTATATAATTTACAGAAAAATAGAAGTGAAATGTGTTTTAGTTTTAGTGCATTTACTCTGCATGTTTTAGAAAAACTATGAATATCTCCTAAGAAGTTTTAAAAACATGAAAATTTTATAAAAATTACTTAATATCATGATCAATATTTATCCAGAAAATGTACATTAAATTTCACAAAGTATAAAGCTCTGTATTCAAAGTGCAACACAATAGTATGTATTGAACTGAATTTAATGAACAATGATATAGAGCGTGGAAATTCTATAAACATTACTGAAAACACTATCAATATTCACCCTGAAAACACACAAGAAATTACATACATTTGAAACACTACATTTGAAGTACGAAGCAATAATACCTGTGTCTTTTAAGAGCTGAGAAAATAAACAGAATTAAAACAACTTTACTCCATCTTAACTACAGTGTGCCTTCAAGGAAAATGTAAGGTTTTCAGAAAATTCAGTAGGAGAAATAAGCTTTACCATATTTTAAAATATGTTAATAGACACTGCATTGGAGAAACTCAGGCACAGCAGTTGAAGTGAAGGATTTGCAAAATATCAGATCAAATGATGTGACAGGTAAAGAGACTCTAAAAGAACAAGCATACCTGTACAAACATCTATGAATTCCAGGTTTATATTTAATTGTTCTTTATACGCCCCCCCCAAAAAAAAACAACTGTTGGTGTGGAGTCGATTCCAACTCATGTCAACCACATGTATCTGTATTTTTCCTAAAAAAAAAAAAAACTCCCAATTTGTAGAAAACGCTATGTTCTGGAGGAAGTTTTCGAAGACTTGTTTTACTTCCTGGTTCCTCAGGGAATAAATGAAGGGGTTCTGCATGGGGACAACAGAGGTGTTCAGAATAGCAACTCCTTTGGTCAATGATGCTTTTCTTTTGCAGAGGGATTGGCATACATGAAGATGCAGCTTCCATAAGAGATGGAAATGACAGTCATGTGGGAGGAACAAGTGAAGAAAGTTTTTTTTCTCTTACTGGAAGATCGGATTCTCAGAATAGTCCTGATGACACACATGTAGGACAAAATCGTTAATGCCAAAGTGAATAGCAAAGTAACCAAAGCCAAGTAAAAACCAATTACTTCTAGGAGTCATGTATTTGAGCAAGATAGTTGTAAGAGGGGAAAATAGTCACATGCAAAGTGATCAATGACTTGGGAAGCACAGTAAGCCGGGGGGGGGAAGAAGCATAAGGGGTGGGAATATGGTCAGAAACCCTCTCAGCCACACACATGACACAAGCAGGGAGCAGAGTTTCCTGTTCATGGTGCTTGTGTAATGCAGGGGCTTGCAGATAGCCACATAGAAGTCATAGGACATGGCCATCAGAAAGTAAAATTCTATCATCCTCATGAAAATAAAGAAGGGTTGAGCTGCACAGTTGTTATAGGAAATGGTCTTATCCTTGGTGATAATTGCACCCAGAAATCAAGGAATGCATACAGTTGTAAAGGAGATTTCTAGGAAGGAGACGTTCCGGAGGAAGAAATACATAGGTGTCTGTAGATGGCAGTCCACCGAGGTTAAGGTGGTAAGAATCAGGTTTCCAGTGAAGCTTAATACATATGTGATAAATAGAAAGAGGAAGGTCACAATCTGAAGGTCAGGATCATCAGAAGGGCCTAGGAGGACAAGCTCTGTGACCACTGTGTAGTTATTCATTTCTCTCTCTCTCTTCAATTATTCTTCTTTTAATCCCATTTAGACAAAAATAGTATTAAGGGGAAGAGGTGAAAGATATAATTCATCATGATCAGCATCTTCATCTCCAATATTCTAAAATATCCTGTATAATCCATGCAAATTTTTTCTTATTTTTAAGGTCTTGTTGGCATTCTTTTAATACACATTTATTAGTTCTTTTATATTAAAAATACAGTAGCAGATAGGAAATCTTCACACAACAAAGCACATCTTTGGGAGTCAATGAATAAAATAATTGTCATTTTATGTCCCATTTATGCAAACTGTCATTACAATTTTGTTGAAACAGTCATAAGAATTACATAGCCCTTTCTTTTCACTCAGATAATTTATTAGACAATCTATCTCCTAGAAACAGAAATGGGCTACTTTAACTTACCAAAAATAAAAGTCAAACTTAGAAGCCTGAAGTAACAACTCATCATTTTTTTTAGGATGTAAGAAATCAGTTGCCTTATTACAAGTAATATATTTAAATTTTTAACCCTAAGATTTATGGGTCTAATTGCCAAGACCATATGAGTACACTAAATACAATTGCTACAAGACAGAATAAGTAACCCAATTATTTAAAAAATAGAAAAATTTCAATTACTCACTGGTTTGTCTTCTTATTCCATCACGATCTTTAATGTTCCACATTCTGTATGGCTTCCTAAAAATGTACATGTATGTATTTGAATAGAAACATTTTTATTTTTGAACTGAAAGAGGCATAATGTATTTATTTTTCATTTTGACTGAAGCACAAATTGAAAAGTGACTGCTAACCTTATATCTTATCAACTCTGTCACTGGATTATGGCTCATTGGATTTTCCATGAAATTATCTTCCTGAGTGTGTTGTTCTAATGCTGCTGTAACAGAAATAACACAAGTGGATGGGCTTTAACAAAGAGAAATTTATTTCTTCACAGTGAAGTAGGGTAAAAGTCCAAATTCAGGGCATCAATCTTCCCCCAGATTAGGAGCTTCTCCACGGATGGACCCCAAGTCCAAAGGACTCGCTCTGCTCCTGGTACTGTTATCTTGGTGGTATGCGGTCCCACATTTTCTGCTTGTTTCCCTTCCTTTCATCTCTTGTAAGATAAAAGGTGGTGTAGGCCATGCCCCAGGGAAACTCCCTTTACATTCGATCAGGGATGTGACCTGGGTAAGGGTGTTGCAATCCTACCCTAATAGTTTTTAACATAAAATTACAATCACCAGATGAAGGACAACCACACAGTACTGGGAATCATGGTCTAATCAATTTGACATGTATTATTAGGGTACACAATTCAATCCATGACACTGAGTTATTAAGCTTTTTGGAAAAAAATGTTTCATTCTCTTGTAATTCTGTCTCACAGTTATCTTGTCCATAAGTCTGTTTATCCAAATGGATATCCGGAAAAGTTAAGAAAAAACTTCTTCCATTTTCCTAACCTACTCAGTTAGTTCCCACCTATTCAAATGCTATTTTGAACGTAGTAATAGTTTATCAATTCTGTCCATTAAAATCTTGACAGCTATCTCCTTTTGATTTTAGAGAGTAAAATTTCTGTTGTGAAGAATAAAATGTAAAATCATTGCATACCTTCCAACTACTAGCAACACCCACACTAATCATATTTTATTTTATAATAGCTTAAAGGCAGTTTTTCAGGACATAAAAAGTAGAACATCAGAAACCTTCAAAAGATGTGGAACTATTTTTAACCTCAGCAAAGACTGTGTACTGATCTCCTGGAAACCAGACGAAGTCAGGCCACATCTCTGCTGTATTATAGACCATGAGGGAAATCTGGAAGGGGTTCTTGGTTTTCACAGTAACCTGCTCACTCCTCTCTCTAGCAAATCTCTCTTGAGAAGAGTTATGTTCATCCTTGCATCCCACAGAGGACCTAAGATGGTGACTTCTATGTAATATTTATATCCATTAATAAGTTGCTTAATATTCATCCTTACTTCATATTTTATGAGTAATAAAATAAGAAACCCACTTTCTTATAAAAGGTGAAATTTTGATCAAATTTGTAAAGAATCGTCTTCATTAGAAATGTGAACGTTTTGAACATATGTCTTTCAGTTAGCAGCTGAGAATGTTAACCATTTGCACCAACCAGGGACTCCCATTATTAAAATACACTTCTTTATTTGTCTAAACCTAGTAAATACATACGACAATTTCAGAACTGTTAAACCATATACCTATAATTATACCACTGCAGGATTACTATTTGTGATCTGTTTCTCTTAGTTTTAGAGAATCCAAAAGATTTTGTTTACGCTGGCTGAGCTAAGATGGTGGAATAGACAGATGCTCCCGGCGAACCCTCTATACAACAAAGACCCAAAAAAAAAAAAAAGTGAAACGAGTATATTTATGACAAGCTAGAAGCCCTAGCATCAAAGGCAAGCTTAGAAAAAGAACAGAAGGGAAGGGGGAAGAAGAGACAGTACAGAAGCAGAGAGGAATTACTGGGCCTGAATCTCGGAAAACCCTCAGGCATCATTCCGGAGTGGCGGCAGCGGGTTGGTACTAGCATTTTGCCACAGTTTCCTTAGGGAGAAGCAGCCAGCCACACAGCCTACTCATACGTTTGGAACCAGAGAAGAATGGCGCTCTCAGCAAAAGTTAAGTACTTCCGTATGTTTTACCACGCCCCCCACTCATAAGCCAGCTTCAGCACCTGGATTCCCTGGGCCTGAGATAGGCACCGTTGAGTGCCTAGAACCATCCTGCCAGCCATGGAGAAGGAAAAAATTTGCAATTGGGGGAAAAGATAATTTGCCAGTTCCACTAACCAGGGGAGCTCAGCACAGAAATGGCTCCTGTCCAGGCATAAACAGTCCATGGATTTTGAACACACTTCCCCTCTGCATGGACCTGTGTGGGCCTATTTCAGGAGGCTAGACCCTTGTTGGCAGACTCTAACCATTACAGCTGTGCAGCAGAGAGGTGGGTGATGTTTGGCATTGATTTGCCCATTAAACAGGGTCCTTACCTACCCACATGATGGGCCTAAGGACTGATAGCTCCACTCAGGTCACCGAGCCACCCACTACCAGGTTCCAAGGATAACTAGTACCTCCCAGTCTTTACAACCAAATTATTAGGAGCCCATGGTCTGTCTGAAGAGCCCACCCTACGCACTCTAGGGAACAGGGATGCACTTTTCTCAGAGACACTCGGGGGTCAGTTCTCAGCCCCATGCCTTGGTCAGAGTGTGACCCCCTGCTGCAATCAGATATTGGTATATACACCAATTACCACTGCCCCTCTAAGACTGTAGGACACTGCCTGTACCACACACTTCATGATCAGCTACCTGGACACCTGAGCTGAATCCATACAAGAAAAGTGAATGGACTCCTAGAATGATATAACTGATAACAGCTCTTTCCATCTGAGGACAGGACGACAGCGTTCCAAAGGTGAAAATAATCAAGCTAGCTCACTCAGCCAACCCATTTGGGCATATCAAAACCAAACAAAACAAAGCAAGAGGCTACAACAGAGTAAGCAGGCATAAACTAATATAATAACTTATAGATGGCTCAGAGACAACAGTCAATATCAAGTCACATAAAGAAACAGACCATGATCAACTCAATAAGCTCTCAAAACAAAGAATCCAGGGATCTTCTAGATAAAAGTGCATTCCTGGAATTACCAGAGGCAGAATACAAAAGATTAATATACAGAACTCTTCAAGACATCAGGAAGGAAATGAGACAATACACAGAACATGCCAAGAAACACACAGATAAAGCAGTTGAATAAATTTAAAAGATTGTTCAGAAACATAATGAAAAATTTAATAAGCTGGAAAAATCCATAGACAGACAGCAATCAGAAATTCAGAAGATTAACAATAAAATTATAGACTTACACAACTCAACAGAAAATCAGAGGAGCAGAATTGAGCAAGTAGAAGCCATAATTTCTCAACTTGAACATAAATCACTTGGCAGTAACATATTTGAAGAAAAATCGGAGAAAAGAATTTTAAAAAATGAAGAAGCTTTAAGAATCATGTGGGACTCTATCAAGAGAAATAACCTGCGAGGGACTGGAGAACAGGGAGGGATAACAGAAAATACGGAGAGAACTGTTGATTTGTTGGCAGAAAACTTGCCTGATATTGTGAAAGATGAGAAGATATCTATCTAAGATGCTCATCGAACTCCACATAAGGTAGATGTTAAAAGATAGTCACCAAGACATATTATAATCATCCCTGCCAAAACCAAAGATAGAGTATTTTTATATACAAAAAGTCACCTACAAAGGAGAGTCAATAAGAATAATCTCAGACTACTATGCAGAAACCATGCAGGCAAGAAGGCAATGGGATGACTTTTTAAAAAAAATTGAAGGAAAAAAATTGCCAACCAAGAATCATATATCCAGCAAAACTGTCTCTTAAATATGAAGGGGAAATTAGGACATATCCAGATAAACAGAAGTTTAGGGAATTCATAAAAACCAACCAAAACCACAAGAAATACTAAAGGAAGTTCTTTTGTTAGAAAATCAATAATATCAGGCATCAACCCAAGACTAGAACACTGGGCAGAGCAATCAGAAGTCAACCCAGACAGGGAAATAAAAAAAAAAAAAAAGCAAGATAAAAAAACCCTCAACATTAAAACAGTAAGAGGGACTAAGAAATGTAATCATAGATCTTCCATATGGACAGGAAGATATGGCGATACAAAGATGTGAAAGTAAGGTTTAAATTTAGAAAACTAGGGGTAAATTTAATCTGTATGCTGAACAAATAATCCGAGAAGCTGGACTATATGAAGAAGAACGGGGCATCAGGATTGAAGGCAGACTTCTTAACAACCTGCGTTATGCACATGATACAACCTTGCTTGCTGAAAGTGAAGAGGACTTGAAGCACTTACTAATGAATATCAAAGACCACAGACTTCAGTATGGATTACACCTCAACATAAAGAAAACAAAAATGCTCACAACTGGACCAAAGAGCAACATCATGATAAATGGAGAAAAGATTGAAGTTGTCATGGATTTCATTTTACTTGGATCCACAATCAACACCCACGGAAGCAGCAGTGGAGAAATCAAAACACGCATTGTATTGGGCAAATCTGCTGCAAAGGACCTCTTCAAAGTGTTGAAGAGCAAAGATGTCACCCTGAAGACTAAGGTGCACCTGACCCAAGCCATGGTATTTTCAATCACATGATATGGATGTGAAAGCTGGACAATGAATAAGGAAGACCGAAGAACAGTTGACGCCTTTGAATTGTGGTGTTGGCGAAGAATATTGAATATACCATGGACTGCCAAAAGAACGAACACATCTGTCTTGGAAGAAGTGTGGCCAGAATGCTCCTTAGAGGCAAGAATGGTGAGACTGCGTCTTACAAACTTTGCACATGTTGCCAGGAGGGATGAGTCCCTGGAGAAGGACGTCATGCTTGGCAGACTACCGGGTCAGCAGAAAAGAGGAAGACCCTCAAAAAGGTGCATTGACACAGTGGTTGCAACAATGAGCTCAAGCATAACGACGAACGTAAGGATGGCGCAGGACCGGGCAGTGTTTTGTTCTGTTGTGCATAGGGTCTCTATGAGTAGGAACCGACTCGACGGCACCTAACAACAACAACAGGGGTAAATAATAAGGTAACCAAAAGGAGACAAAGTATTCTACTCATCAAAATAAAATACAAGAAAAAATACACAGCAGAAACAAAATCAACAACAAAGAGTATGAGGAAGGGACTATATATAATCTACTCAGCACATAAAATTAAGTGGGAAAAAGAAACTGTTAATAACACACACAGAGAGACATCAAAATGATAACATTAAATTCATACATATCCATAATCACACTGAATGTAAATGGACTAAATGTACCAATAAAGAGACAGAGAGTGGCAGAATGGATTAAAAAACACGATCTGTCTATATGTTGCCTACAAGAGACACCTTAGACTTCGAGACACAAACAAACTAAAACTCAAAAGATGGAAAAAATATATCAAGCAAACAACAATCAAAAAAGAGCAGGAGTGGCAATGTTAATTTCTGACAAATAGGCTTTAAAGTTAAGTCCATCATAAAGGATAAGGAAGGACACTATATAGTGATTAAAGGCACAGTATACCAAGAAGATATAACCATATTTAATGTTCATGCACGCAACGATAGGGCTAAAAGATACATAAAACAAACTCTATCAGCATTGAAAAGGGAGATAGACAGCTCCACAATAATAGTAGGAGACTTCAACACATCACTTTCAGGAAAGGGCAGGACATCCAGAACGAAGATCAATAAAGACGCGGAAGATTTAAATGCCACAATCAACCAACATGGCCTCATAGACCTACAGCAAACAAGTATACTTTCTTTTCTAGTGCACATGGAACGTTCTCTGGAATAGACCACATATTAGGTCATAAAGCAAGCCTTAGCAGAATCCAAAACATGTAAATATTACAAAGCATCTTCTCTGACCATAAGGCTATAAAAGTGGAAATCAATAACAGAAAAAACAGGGAAAACAAATCAAACTCTTGGAAACTGGACAATACCCTGCTCAAAGAAGATTGGATTATAGAAGACATTAAAGGTGGAATAAAGGAATACATAGAATTCAATGAGAATGAAAACACTTCCTATCAGAAACTTTGGGACACAGTGGAAGCAGTGCTCAGAGGTCCATTTATATCAATAAATACACACATACAAAAAAGAAGAAAGGGCCAAAATCTAAGAATTATCCCTACAACTTGAATAAATATAAAGAAAACAACAAAAGAAACCCTCAGGCACCAGAAGAAAACATTTAATAAAAATTAGAGCTGAACTAAATGAAATAGAAAACAGAAAAACAATTGAAAGAATTAACAAGACCAAAAGCTGGTTCTTTGAAAAAATCAAAAAATTGATAAACCATAGGCCAAACTCACAAAAGAAAAACAAGAGAGGAAACAAATAACCCGAATAAGAATTGAAATGGGTGATATTACAACAGACCCAACTGAAATTAAAAGAATCCTATCAGATTACTATGAAAAATTGTACTCTAACAAATTGGAAAACCTAGAAGAAATGGATGAATTCCTAGAAACACACTATCTACTTAAACTAACACAAACACAGGTAGGACAGCTAAATTGACAGATAACAAAAGAAGAGATTGAAAAGATAATCAAAAAACTCCCAACAAAAAAAGTCCTGGCTCTGACAGCTTCACTGCACGGTTCTACTAGACTTTCAGAGAAGAGGTAACTCCACTACTAGTAAAGGTATTTCAGACCATAGAAGAGGACGGAATACTCCCAAACTCATTCTATGAAGCCAGCATATCCCTGATACCAAAACGAGCTGAAGACACCACAAAAAAAGAAAATTACAGACCTATGTTCCACATGAACTGATACGCAACAATCCTCAACAAAATTCTAGCCAATAGAATTCAACAACATGTCAAAAAAATAATTCACCATGACCAAGTGGGATTCATACCAGGTGTGCAGGGATGGTTCAACATTAGAAAAACAATTAATGTAATCCACCACATAAATAAATAAAAGACAAGAATCACATGATTTTACCAACTGATGCAGAAAAGGCATTTGACAAATTCAGCACCCATTCAGGATAAAAACTCTCAGCAAAACAGAAAAAGAAGAGAAATTCCTCAACATAATAAAGGGCATTTATACAAAGCCAACAGCCAACGTCCTCCTAAATGGAGAGAGCCTGAAAGCATTCCCATTGAGATAGGGAACCACACAAGGATACCCTTTATCACCGCTGTTATTCAACATTGTGCTGGAGGTCCTAGCCAGAGCAATTAGGCTAGATAAAGAAACAAAGGGCATCCAGATTGGCACGGAAGAAGAAAAATTATATATATATATATTTTTTTTTTGCAGACGACATGATCTTATACACAGAAAACCCTAAGGAATCCTCCAGAAAACTACTGAAACTAATAGAAGAGTTCAGCAGACTATTGGGATATAAGATAAACATACAAAAATCAGAGGGTTAGGGTTTTAGGGTTAGGGTTATGGTTAAGGGTTAAGGGTTAGGTTTAGGGTCAGGGGTCGGGGTCGGGGTCGGGGTCGGGTTACGGTTAGGGGTTAGGGTTAGGGTTTAGGGTTAGGGTTAGTGTCAGGGTTTAGGGTCAGAGTTCGGGTTTAGGATTGGGGCCAGGGTCGGGGTCAGGTTTAGGGTTAGGGTTAGCGTTGGGTTGGGATGGGTTGGGTTCGGTTAGGGTTAGGGTTTCGGGTTTCAGGTTGGGGTTGGGCTTGGGGTTGGGTTAGGGTTAGGGTTAGGGTCAGGGTTTTACGGTTAGGGTTAGGGTTATGGTTAGGGTCAGGGTTACGGGTTAAGGGTTAGGGTCAGGGCCACGGTCAGTGTGGGGGTTCGGGGTCGGGTTAGGGTTGGGTTTGGGGTTGGGTTTGGGGTTGGGGTTGGGGATTAGGATTGGGATTAGGGTTGGGGTTAGGGCTGCGGTTAAGTTTGTGGTTGGATTGGGGTTAGGGTCAGGGTTAGGTTTGGGGTTGGGGTTACGTTTGCGGTTAGGGTTACAGTTGTTAGGGTTAGGGTTTAGGGTTAGGGTTAGGATTAGGGTTTAGGTTGAGGGTGAGGGTTAGGGTTTGGGGTTGTGGTTGGGATTAGGGGTTCGGGTTCGGGTTTTGGGTTCGGGATCGGGTTTAGGGTTAGGGTTTAGGGGTAGGGTTTAGGGTTAGGGTTTAGGGTTAGGGTTAGGTTTTAGGATTAGCTTTAGGGTTCAGGTTAGGATTAAAACCTCACAATACGGTGGCGTCTCGAGGCTTCGTGTCACGCAGTTCAGCAACTGAGGGCGTCACCTGCGCAGTCCACCGCCTCTCATACCGCACCGTACAGAGTATTCAGCGTTGGTTTTTATCCTAACATCGCTCCTTCTTTCACCTTGAGTTACTACTTCATCCTCCAAAAAATAACTATATAGAAAAAATAGACATGCATATCTATCTAGACATAACTGACCCCGGCTCACAAATACTAATTCCCACAATATCGTACCTAAAACAGCAGAAACTTTGACCAAATCAGCGACTACAAAAAGCCCAGCGGCCAAGAAAACAACAGCAGACAGACCGCGGAACCACGCGTTTCCAAGCGTCCTTGTAATCGGGTGATCGCCACATCTCTCCCCACAGTGCTTTATCAGGTTCCGAAGGGAGGTTCGCATAGCTTCTTTAACCTTGTAGTTGTATCGACACACGTAAGCACGGCTTGCGAAAAATGTTTCTGTAGGTATGTGTAACTCCAGGGATATCGTTTTCAAAATAACCTACGTCTGCTGGAACGCATCAGCGACGTTTCTGGACAGTCGTTTTGGTGTGGCCCTGTGACAGTGTCACCCGGTTGGGTCCGCTTCTCCACGACCCCCATCCCGTGACTTCACTGGGAAAAGCAGGTCAACCCCTTTAGGTAGTCACGTAGGCGCGCAGTCGGCCCGGGATAAATTTGCTCTCCTGGACCCACTGAGTTTGTCGCGGACTCATTCCCGGACTCACCTCCCTGACCCGCCTTCAGCTGCCGCCCAGGCTCCGGGCCCGCCTCCTTGCCGCCCGCGGCCGCCAGAGGGCGCAGCCTCCCCTCGAGAGCGCGGCCTGGTCCCCTCCAAGCGCCGGGAGCTCCCGGGCTTCCCGCTCCAGCCTAGGGCCTTCGCCATCTGCCCTGACCTGGGGAGCAGGCCTCTGCGGAGGGCCTTGACACCGCGCGGACCTCGTCGCCTCCTCTAGCTCTCCCTGACTCGCTTCTGGACACACTGAACCCCGTCTGAGCTATCCGCCCTCCCCCTCCCCAGACCAGCCCCCCACCCCTCGGAGGGACTAATTCACGCTGAACCCTCCGCTCTCCGCCTGGGGCCTTTGAAGGGCCGCGAGGGCTCAGGGCCTCTGAACTGCGGCGTCATCTCATCTTCAATCCCGGACAGCCTGGGATCGCCAAAGCTCAGGCTCAGGAGGGTTTTGGTTAAGGGTAGGCTTAGGGCTATAGTTCAGGTTAGGGCTGGGGGGTTTAGGGCTAGGGCTAGGGCTAGGGCTAGGGCTAGGGCTAGGGCTAGGGCTAGGATTAGGGCGAGGGCGAGGGCGAGGGCGAGGGCGAGGGCGAGGGCGAGGGCGAGGGCGAGGGCGAGGGCGAGGGCGAGGGCGAGGGCGAGGGCGAGGGCGAGGGCGAGGGCGAGGGCGAGGGCGAGGTGCTAATTCACGCTGAACCCGCCGCTCTCCACCCGGGGCCTTTGAAGAGCCGCGAGGGCTTAGGGCGTCTAAGCTCCGGCGTCATCTCCTCTTCAGTCCGCACAGCCCGGGGTCGCCAAAGCTCAGGCTCAGGAGCCCAGAGGGAACGAAGCAAATAGTCTCCTGAGTCACACATTCCTTCTTTTCTTCACTTCCCTTCTTGGTTGCTCCTTCCTTTAACCCATTGGTTCCCTTAAGAAACCCTTCTGACCGACGAAAATCAAGAGATTCGGTAATGCGCAAAGGTGGCCACGCTGTGGACACCTCGGCCCCTTCCCAAGTGGTCAGCAAGCAATGAGGAGGCACAAAGGGTCAGACAGGCAGTGGCGGGCTGGTGGGACCAAATGCCTAGACGCCAGGAAAGGCAGAAACCGCAGGAGGAAGAAGAGCGGGCAGTATGACTTCATTCCTACTGGGCAAGTGGGGGAGTGCGTAGCCGTCTGGGATGGGGGTAGGAGCTTTGGACCATAGGAATGGGGCAGAGGCCCTGGAGAGGCACTTGTCATTTCCCAATCCTTTGTGCTCTGGAGATTTTTTGTTTCGCATGCATGTTCTCTGTGTTTCAATAGCGGCAATTTGTTTTCATTTTTATGGTTTCAACTATCTGTCTGTTCTACCAATGAACTCCTTCATCCAGCTCGATAATCTCTATCACCTTTCCGAGGCTACCACGTCCAACGACGATGGGAGGAGTCTCAGGTGAAAGACGCTAAGAAAGAGGCCTGGTGTTTATGTATAAAAACTTAATTATTAATAAGTTGGGCAAGTGTCTGGACAGATATGACCCGGAATATATATACATTACTCCAAACACGTGCGACAGCAATCGCATCGATACACTTTCTTCGGCGATGGAATGGTGTTGCTCTAACGCCTTTCAGTCCATCTTCTGTGTGTTGAGAGTGGCCCAAGGGAGATATCCGTTCACAGGGGGGCGGTTGCTCTGGGATGTAAACTGTGCCATCGTTCCTTCGGTGATAGCTGTGGAACAAACTGTCTTCCAGTTCCCAGTTCCCACTCTCACACCTAAGGGAAAAGAAACATGTTAAAAAAGAAAGAAAAGAAAAAGAAAAAAACTGTCCTTTTAAAAAAATCCCCTTATGAGTGGAGAGGGCGTCCGCTCTTTCTCTACACACCTACCCAATAATTTCCAATTTGAGGGCCCATCTTGCCAGAAGGGAAAGAAGTTGAGATGTGTACAAGGTAGACCTATTTCCGTCGCCGGGGTTCGCTTAGGATTCGTGGATTGCACAGACTGCCAAGGAGGCAACGATGGCAGGGAGGAGTTCCGATCAGTCGTGCGAAGGCTTTTGTTCATCTGGCTTTAGCCAATGGGTCCATCGCCTGGTGCCCCGGGTGCCTCCGGGGGCAAGACCGAGGAGCCTCCAAAGGATCAGGCACCCCACGACTTGAAGATGCACAGTCAGCGCTGCATCCATGTGCTAGGTCCAAGTTTCCCAGAGTCTTATCTTTCTTCCCGCGTTCCTTCGGCTCCGGAACACCGCGTCGTGGCTGTCCAGCATCTCTTTCCATTGTACGGATTCGTCCTCAAGGGATAGATGCCTGGATGTGGGTTCGGTCAATCTTGCAGCACGTCAAGCAGAGTCTGAAAGTCAATGTCGCTGAGGGAGAGTTCGAGTTGTGGAGGGTCCTCCTCCTGTGGATCCGCGTTCAGAAAGGTTTGGGACTTTCCCTGCAACTCTGGGGCGGAGAGGAGTTCATTTAAAAGGCTCTCGGTTTCCTGGCAGTCTTGGTCTGGTGGATGAGATGACCCTTGAGCCGATTGTGCCGGCTCTGGCCACAGGTGTGCCTCGGAGTGTCCGGGCTGCTGGAGTGTCTCTTGGCTGGGTTCCCATCGGGCAGTCACACCCTGGGCCACCTCACAGCCCCATTGCGTGAAGGGAGCTGTGACTTGCTGAGCCGGAACCTGCCCTTGCGTCTTTGAATTGTCAGGCCGAGAAGGGTCTTGGGCGAGCCACCCTGCCGAGACAGCGTGTTGGTCACGATCCCGGTCATTTCCTGGGTATTGGGGCCAGAAAGGAGCCTGAGGGTCTGACAGCCTGTCTCCCACAGTGGGTCCTGTTGGCGATTGGTTCAGGTGTGTTCCCGGCGCGTGAGAGGTCTCTGCTGTCTTCTTCACAATCAGGGCGGGCTGGTCCATCACGGCACCTGGTGCTTGGTCGGCACAGCCCTGGGTGGGTTCCGAAGGAAGAAACGGTGTACGGGACTCAGTGAGAACAGGTAGGATGGCTTGGTTGCTGCTGGAAGGATGGGAGGGTGGGCCGAGAGGGTAGGTGCTCTGTACAGAGGACAGGTCGCTCTGGTCAAGTGGAAGCGTGGCCGCAGGAGTCGGGCTGTCTGCCAAGGACTTCGGCGGTGCACTCGCGCTCTGCACCGGCTTCCGAGCTCTTCGGTTCTGAAACCATACGTGAATTCGGGATCGCGGAAGGCCAGTTCGTTGAGCCAGTTCTTCCTTGGCCTCGTTACCAGGGTACCGGTTCTTCTCGAAGGCCTCGACTAGGAGACTCGTTTGCGATGTGGTGATGCGTGTGCGTTTTCGTCTGGCCGCTTTGGGGAAATTTTCCGGAGACCAAGGCTGAGGCTCTCCCTGTCCCTGGGACGGCTCTTCTTCGGAGGCCTGTCCAGAGGCCGAGCGGCTCTTCCTTAGGTGACCTGCTCTGCGGTTTCCAAACCAAGTCTGAATGCGATCCTCCGCGATGCCGGTTTCTCTGGCGAGTTCTTCTCTGGTAGTTATACCAGGGTAGGGGTTCTGTTCAAACGCTGCTTGCAGGGTCTCTCTTTGACTGGGCTTCAAAACCAACCTCTCTCGTCGGCCTCGTGGATTTTGAGAGCGACTCGAAGCGCCGGTCGGATCCATCGCGGCAAGTCAGCCGGACTGCACGGAGACTCGCGGCCAAGTGAACAGCTCCCGGAAACGCGGGACTCAGCCACACCCGGAATGCTTTGCGCAGCAAAGGAAGGCCCCAAGGCCCATGTGGGAAATCACCTGACCCACCGGAGTCCTTCATTAAGTACCTGAGGCCTTGGAGGAAAGCGTTGAAGGGCAGGATGACTCACTCCTAAGTGGAAGTAGAGATTTTATCAGGGGATTTGGCAACGGTCGTCCTATTAGTGTGTTGCGTCCGAGGAATGCATTTCCAATGGAAGGATTTTCCGGCACCTTGTCAGGTCGGTGGGGGCTGGGGGACCGGACTGGGATTCCCAGGCGCCTTAGTTCGCTGGTGCCGCCCTGACAGAACTAGCACCCGTGCGTGGCTTTGACAAACAGAAATGTATTCTTTCACAGTCGACCAGGCGACGAGTCCCAATTCAGGGCGCCAGCGCCTGGGGAAGGAGTTCCCTGTCTGTCAGCTCTGGGTGAAGGCCCTAGTCATCAGTCATCTTCTGGTCTACGAGCTGCTCAGTGCAGGGACCCGAGGTCCGAAGGACGCGCTCTGCCTCTGCCTCTTCTTCCTTGGCGCCCACTGGTCCCTCTCCTCTCTGCTAGCTTCTCTCTTTTCTGTCTCAAAAGGGACTGCCTGCCCATACAACCTAATCCTGTACCTTGCCTCCTCCCTCATTGACATAACCGCCGCCTGTGCTCCTGCCTCATTAACATCATAAAAACCATCACAGAGGGTAGGATTTACAACCCCCGGGGTAATTAGGACGGATCACAAATCCCAGAAGGACCAGACAAGTCTGAGAATCCTGGATTCCTTGGATTCTCAGGCTGCCAAGGGTCTTGACCCCGCAATCCTGCCAGACGGTGAGTTGATTGTGATCCTAGCGATATCCCGCCTATTAAGGCCAGGAGGGACTCTGAGTTTCTGATAGCCTCTTTCCCACAGACGGTTCTATTGGCGGCAGATCTGCGCCTCCCCCAAGGTGGTTGCCCCCACCCCGCCCATCGCCTTAGCAGGATGAGCTCCCTGCCCCGCTGGCTGGTGCGCCTACACATCCCGCCGCTAGTGGAGCTGGGTTGGGGCTTTGGGGGGAGGGCGGGCCCGGCGGGTACCCTTGCGTGTGCGGCCCACGCCCCTCCCTCCCGAGCCCTCTCTCCGTCGCCTTCTCTCTCTTCTCCTCTCGGGTTGGCAATGCCTGGATAATTGGACAGAACGCACCGTTGTACGGAGGGTTAGTCAGGATTCTTTTGACACAATCAGTGTCCCATTCCGCGGTTTGTTCCAAAGAGAAGGCCGTTGATGTCGTCCTGGGGAAGCGATGGAGACCCGCTCTCTTTCGGAAAATCCTTTGGCACCGCCAGGTGCAGCTGGCTGATCCGCTTGCCCGGGAGACGTTCTGCCTTGGGAGCAATAAAGAAATGAATAATACTTAACCGGATTACTCATTTGAAATAAAAGAAAAGGAAATGAGATTAAAATCTTACAATACGCTGGCGTCTCGAGGCTTCGACTTGGCCCTCTGCTGGTCCACAGCCTCCGCTGGCATACTGCATGTGCATCACTTCTCCGACGACAAGGCCGAAATGTGGGCATCCAGGGCCCCAGCAGTCCAGAGTGTACAGATGGTGGCATATGGATTACCTCTTTGTCACGTACGGGAGGGAAGCCTGGGCCCTAGAGTGGCTCCACTAGAGCTCCACGAACTCAACTATTTTCCCTGACCTTTGGCCCGTGCCCTCGTGAGTGTGTGATCTGTAGTTACAATTCTCCTCTGACCACTCTGAATCCTCCACCTGTGGGTACCTGAGTGTGGAAATCAACATCTATCAATGGCTGAAGTGTCACAGGTCACTAGGTGTCTAGGCTCAGGCTGACCTTGGCTGTCTTCTGCCCAGGCAAGGAGCCTAATCTTTCAATGGAAATGAGGACACGTGGTCAGTAGCCGACATCCTGTCTTTCATCCATACAGCGGTCTCGATGAGGGTAAAGAGGCCATTTAGGCCAGTTGAAGGCTGAGTGCGAGGCCTAAGGCTTCTTTCCCAATCACCTTGGAGACAGCTACCGGAAGGCTGGGTGGAACTTCTGACGGGGACGAGTCACAAACACTGAGCCAATAGGAGAGGTCCAGCGTAACAGGCCAGTTCCGCAGAACCCTCCATTTTACCCATGGATACACAACGGACCTTTCGGTCTTTGGCCACAAAATCGAGGGCACCTAGGAAATAACTTCACAGTAGACCACGCCTGATGCGTACAAGTTGGAAATACTGGGTTAGGAGGCAGGTACCTCTTTCCCACTTACGCTAGGGTATCAGTAGAGAAGGCGCCCTTCCTCAGCATCTATGGCCCCTCTCTGTATGTGTTCATTCAGAGAAATCTCTTCATTCTACCCCTGAGACACATCGCAAGTATGAGGGGCCTGAGAGATTGCCTGGAGATGAAAAAGGGGAGGGTTCTGCCTCTACAGCTTCCCCGTGGGTAGAGAATAGCAGGTAGTCTCTCTGGAAGGTCTTAGCTTCTGTTGATTGACATGGGCAATACAGTAGCGGCGGACCCCGGCCAGGTGGAACTTGTGGGCAGATGCAACCTCTCTGGCGACGAATAATTTTGCTGGTGTCTTGTACGGTGAAAACCTAGACCTGCCAAGTGGGATGGGTAGAGAACATTGACCCACACCCGCCAGGGGCCTTTCCTGGGACTAAAGATCCCCACCTGGTCTCAATGTCTTCGCCCTCTCAGCACACACCGTTCCTGCACAAATAATCCTGCCTTTCTCCATCAGTACCTTATCCTACTAGGAAAAAAAGCATGCTGCTCAAAAAGGACGATGCCAGGGAAATCGAAGGGACACTGCCATTTTCCATATGTTTCCTATCAACATGTCACCACCTCTGGTGCAAAGCTGTGTATGTGGCTGGGTTCTGAAGGCAAGGTTGAAATCCTGGCAGCCTAGGCCCTTGTAGTCCAATGGTTTATGTACTTGGGGACCTGGATGACCTGTTTGCCACATACAGGAGGGATCCTTGGCCCCTTCATGGGCTCGCCATTCAGCTCCACGACGTCCACTACTGGCCCTGGCCTTTGCTTTGGCTGCTGCCCCATTGAACGTGTGCTCTAGAGCAATGTTTCTTCACCCATCACTATCATTCTGCCACCAGGGGATATGTGAGTGTAGGAGTCACTATGTGTCACTGACAGCAGTGTCACAAGTCACTAGACTTCCGGGTACTAGCTGACCTAGGCTGCCTTCTGCCCCAAGCAAGGTCCTGAATCCATTATCCCAGATGCTGACACCTGGGCACTGGCGAAAATTAATTTTTATCAACACAGAGGTCTGAGTGAGGGTCAGAGGGCCAGGTAGGTGAAGTGAAGGCCAGGTGGGCAGGGCTAAGGCTTCTTTGCCATCACCATGGAGAATGTCTCCCCACCGGAAGAGTGGGCGGAGCTTATGATGGGCCTGGTGAGAAGACTGATCCAATGGCAGAGATCCGACCCACCAGAAAGATGACACAGGGCCCTCCATTGTGACCTAGGACATCTAGTAGCCACAGGATTTGAGCACAGCGCTACGCAGGCACAAGGGAGCCCCTGGTGCGGACTGCTTCAGGGCATTGGAAGAGCAGGCCAGGTACCTCTTTCCCACTTTCCTGAAGATATCAGTACGCAAGGCATCCCCACTCAGCATCTCTTGCCTCTCTCTGTATGTGTTCATTCTCGGAAATCTCTTCCTTCTCCCCGTTGTCACTTCACAGCTTGGAGTTCCTGACAGAGTGCCTAGAGACGAAAGAGCAAAGGGGGAAGGCGTCTGGCTGTACTGCTTGCCCATGGGCAGAGAAGATCTGGTAGTATATCTGGAAGCTCTAGAGAGTAGTGCTTGATTGGGGAGCTGCATCACGGGTGGACCCTGTCCAGGTGAAGCTTGCTGACATGTGGCAACCTCTCCGGAGACTACTAATTCCACTGATAACAGTGTATGCAAATACCCGGCTGAGTGCCATGGGCAGAGAACATTGACACATACCTGCCAGAGGCCTATCCTGGGTCTGAAGAGTCCACCCTGGTCTCCAGCGACTCATCATCTCAGCACACACTTTGCCTGCACACATGGAATCCGCCTCTCTCTACGAATGCCTTCTCCTGCTAGGAAACACACGATGGCACTCAGCCAAAGGAGAGCACAGGCAAAGTCAACTGAAGCCCCTGTTTTCAAGATTTTGCTCTCTGCCGGGCCACAGCCTCTGCTGGCACAGTGGATGTGTGTCACTTCTCCGAAGACAAGGCCGCAATCCGGGCGTCCAGGGCCCCAGCAGTCCAGAGTCTGCTGATGGTGGCATATGGATTACCTCTTTGTCACGAACAGGAGGGAGACCTGGGGCCTGGACTGGCTCCGCTAGAGCTCCACAACCTCAGTTATTTTCCCTGACCTTTGGCCCATGCCCTTGTGAGTGTGTGATCTCTAGTTACACTTTTCCTCCAACCACTCTGAATCCACCACCTACGGATACATGAGCGTGGAAATCAACATCTATCACTGGCTGCAGTGTCACAGGTCACTAGGTGTCTAGGCTCAGGCTGACCTTGGCTGTCTTCTGCCCAGGCAAGGAGCCTAATCCTTCCAAGGAAATGAGGACACGTGCTCACTGGCCGACATCCTTTCTTTCATCCGCACAGTGTTCTGGATGAGGGTAAAGAGGCCATGTAGGCCAGGTGAAGGCTGAGTGCAGGGCCTAAGGCTTCTTTCCCAATCACCATGGAGACAACCACCGGAAGGCTGCCCGGAATTTCTGACCGGGATGAGTCACAAACACTGAGCTAATAGGAGAGGTCCAGCCCAACAGGCCAGTTCCTCAGATCCCTCCATTTTACCCATGGACACACAATGGCCCCTTCTGTTTTTGGCCACAAAATTGAGGGCACCCAGGGAATAACTTCAGAGTAGGGAACCCCTCATGTGAATAGGTTTGACACACTGGGCAGCAGGCAGGTATCTCTTTTCCACTTAGGCTAGGGTATCCGTAGGAAAGACGCCCTTCCTCAGCATCTATAGCCCCTCTCTGTATGTGTTCTTTCAGAGAAATCTCTTCATTCTACCCCTGAGACACATCACAAGTATGAAGGGTCTCAGAGAGAGCCTGGAGATGAAACAGGGGAGACTTCTGGCTATACCACCTTCCCGTGGGTAGAGAATAGTAGGTAGTCTCTCTGGAAGGTCTTAGCTTCTGTTGATTGACATAGGCAATAGGGTAGGGGCGGACCCTGGCCAGGTGGAGCTTGTGGGCAGATGCAACCTCTCTGGCGACGAATAATTCCACTGCTGCTTTGTATGGTGAAAACCTCCCCCCACCACGTGGGATGGGTAGAGAACATTGACCCACACCTGCCAGTAGCCTCTCCTGGACTGAAGATCCCAACCTGGTCTCAACGTCCTCACCCTCTCAGCACACACCTTTCCTGCACACATAATCCTGCCTTTCTCCATCAGTGCCTTATTCTACTAGGAAAAAAATCGTGCCGCTCAAAAAGGCCGATGCCAGGGAAATCGAGGAGACAGTGCCATTTTCCCAATTTTTGATGTCTACCTATCCCCGCCTGCGGTGGAATGCTGCGTATGTGGCCGGGCCCCGAAGGCAGGGCCAAAATCCTGGCAGCCTGGGCCCCAGCAGTCCAACGCTTTATGGACTTTGTGACACGGATCACCTGTTTGCCACGTACAGGAGGAATACTTGGCCCTTCACTGGCTCGCCATTCAACTCCATGACGTCCACTACCCGCCCTGGCCTTTGCTTTGGCCAGTGCACCATTGAAAGTGTGCTCCACAGCAATGTTTCTCCACCCATCACTATCATTCTACCACCAGGGGATATGTGAGTGTGGAAGTCACCATTTGTCACTGGCAGCAGTGTCGGAAGTCACTAGACTTCCAAGTATCCGCTGACCTAGGCTGCCTTCTGCCCCAGGCAAGGTCCCGAATCCTTTATCCCAGATGCTGACACCTACAGACTACAGAACATAGAAGATAGAACATAGATGAAAATAGAATACGGACAAATATGGAATATAGGGAATAGCATATACACTATTGAAGAGTATAGAATAGAGAAAGTCGAAGAATATAGATAACAAAATATAGAGGAATATAGAATGTAGAATGGAGAGTATTAGATTGTAGAAGATGGAGATTAAAAGGTAGAATATACAATAAAAAATATAGAATATAGAAAAAGATAGAATTCAGAAAAATTTAGCATACAAAAGGTAGAACACAGAAAAAATGGTATATAGAATGTAGAACATAGAATATGGAATAGAGAATAAAGAATATTGAAAAATTTAAAACGTAGAATGTAGAATATAGAATTAGAATTTAAAATATAGAATATAGCAGATAGAATATAGATTATAATAGATTATAGAATGTAGAATAAGAATTTAGAAGATTATGAAATGCAGAACATAGAAGAATATAAAATATAAAATGCAGAATGTAGGATATGTCATATAGAATGTAGAATTCAGAAGAATATAGTATATAAAAAATATAGAATATAGAACATCAAATATTTAATATGGAATACAGAGTATGGAACACAGAACATAGAAAATTATAGAATAGAGTATGTACAAAGTAGAATACAGAATATAAAATATAGAATAAAGACCATAGAATATAGACTATTATAGAATAGAGAAGATTCTGGAATATAAAATGTAGAAGTAAATATAGAATAAACAAGATGGAATATAAGAGAATGTAGAATATAGTATACAGAATATGGAATATAGAATACAGAAAATTATAAAAATATAGAATATAGAAAACAACATTGAATATAGAATACAGACAATGGAATATTGTAAAATATAGAATTTGGAATATAGAATGTAGAATATAGAATCAAAAATACATAATATAGAGAATATACATTATAGAATAAAGAAGATTATGGAATATAGAATGTAGAATGTAATATACAGAATATACAATATAGAAGAATATATGAGACAGACTGTTGAAGAATAAAAAATAATAATAAAGAGTATAAAATGTAGAATGTAGACTACAGAAAATTATATAGAAAAAGAACATTGAATATAGAACACAGAGTATGGAATATAAAATATAGAATATATAGAGTACAGAAGAATATAGAACATAGAATATAGAATGTAGAATACAAAATATAGAATATAAAATAAAGTATAAAGAATACAGAATATAGAATATAGAAGAAAATGGAATATAGAATGTAAAATACAGAATATACAGTATAGAAGAATATAGAATACAAGATAGAAGAATATAGAATATAGAAGGAAGAATGTAAAATATGGAATATAGAATACAGAAAAATATAGAATATAGAAGAATATGGAAGAACATGGAATTTAGAATATAGAATACAGAACATAGAATATGGAAGAATTTAAAATATAGAATGCAGAATGTAGAATATAGAATATGGAATACGAAATACGCAATATAGAATATAGAAGAATATTGTATGTAGAAAAATATACAATATAGAACATCTTTTTTTAATATAGAATACAGAGTATGAAATATAGAATATACAAAAATATAGACTATAGAAAAACATAGAACATAGATTATAGAATATAGAGAATTTAAAATAAAGAATATAGAATATGGAACATAGAACACTGAAGATAGAAGATAGAATACAGAATATAAAAGAACTTTGAAAACAGAAGAATATAGCGTATAGAGGATTTGGAATAAGGAAGAATATAGAATATACATTATAGAAGATTATAGCATAAAGAATACAGAATACAGAAGAAAATAGAATATAAATTTAGAATATAGAATACAGGAGAATATAAAATGTAGAATGTAGAATACACAATAGAGAATGCAAAATATAGAACGAAGAATTTAGGAGAATATAGATTGTAGAATATAGAAGATTATAAATTATACAATATAAAATATTATGGAATATAGAATGTAGAATGTAAAATATAGAATATAGGAGAGTATAGAATATGGAATATAGTAGAATATAGAATGTTGAATACAGTATAAAGCATATGGAATACAGAATACACAAATATATAAAAAAAACTTTTTTAATAGCATGGTAAAAATATGGAAAATAGAAGATTGAATATAGAACATAGAATATAGAAAAATCTAGAATCTAGAAGAATACAGAATGTAGAATATAGAAGATTTTAGAATATAGAATTACAATATACAATATGGAGTATAGAATACAGAAGAATATAGTATAGAGAAAAATGTAGAATAAAGAACATAGAACATCGAATATAGAATGGAGAATATGGAACATAGGATATAGGAAAATCAAAAATATAGAAGACCATAGAATTTAGAATGTGGAATACAGAATACAGAAGAATATAGAACATAGAACACATAAAACAGAAGATGGAATACTAAATATAAAAGAACATAGAATATACAAGAATATATAGAGTATGGAAGAATATAGATTATAGAATATACATTACAGAAGAATATAGAATAATATAGAACACAGAATGTAGAAGAATAAAGAATATAAATATAGAATATAGAAGAATATAGAATACAGAATATGGAAAAATAGAGAATATATAAGAATATCAATACAGTACACAGAAGAATGTAGAATATACATTATAGAAGAATATAGACAATAGGAAACTATACAATACAGAATATAGAAGAATATAGCATATAGAAGAACATAGAATATAGAATTTGTTATATAGAATGTAGAATACAGAATATAGAATATAAAATATAGAATAAAGACTACAGACTATAGCAGAATACAGATTATAGAATATAGAAGATCATGGAACATAGATTGTAGAATGTAAAATATAGAATAGAGAATGTAGAATATAGCATATAGAATATGGAGTATGGAACATAGAATATGCCATACAGAAAAATATAGAATATAGAACATAGAACTTTGAATACACAATATAGAATACAGAGAATGAAATACAGAACTTTGAATATGGAAAAATATAGAAATAGGATATAAAGGAATATGGAATATAGAAGAATATAGAACTAAGAATGTAGAATATAGAATACAGAAGAATTCAGAATGTAGAATATGGAATAAGGCATATAAAATATAAAGGCATATAGTATATAGAAGAGCATAGAATATACAATACAATACAGAATATAAAAGAAAAAAGAAGATAGAATACAGAGTAAAGAAGAATATAGAGTATAGGAGAATATAGAATATACATTATGGAATACAGAATATTGAAGAATATAGAACACAGAATATAGAAGAATATAAAAAATTTTATATAGAAGATAGAAAATAGAATATAGATTATAGAATATGGCATATAGAATATAGAAGAATATAGAATGTAGACTATAGAATATGGAATACAGAATATAGAAGAATATAATATATAGTAGAATATAAAAAAAATATAGAATATAAAATATAGAACATAGAATATCAAATACAGAGTATGGAATATAGAATATAGAAGAGTATAGAATATAGACGAACATAGAATTTAGAATGTAGAATATAGAAGAATTTAGAATAGTGTTGCATGTAAAATATGGAATATGGAATAAATAATATAGAATATGGAAGAATATGATATATAGAAGAATATAGAAGATAGAATACAGAATATAAAAGAATATAGATTACAGGAGAAGGTAGAACACAGAATACAGAAGAATATAGAATATCAAAGAATATAGAACGTAGAACATAGAATATATGCCAGAATATAGAATACACAAGACAGAAGATAGAACATAGAAGAATATAGAATATTGATGAATACAGTATATTGACTATAGAATACAGGATATAAAAAAAACAGGATATAGGACATACAGTATAGAAGAATACAGGATGTAGAAGGTAGAATATAGATTAAAGAATGTAGAATGTAGAGTGTAGAGCATAGAATATGGAATATAGAATATACAAGAATACAGAATATAGAGTTTAGAATGTATAGTACAGAATATAGAATATACAATTCAGAATAGAGAATAGAGAAAAATAGAGTATAGAAAAATTTAGAATATAGAAAGTAGAATATAGAATAATACAGAATATAGAATGTAGAATATAGAATACAGAACACAGAATATAAACAAGAGAAGAATAAAGAATATAGAAGAATTCAGAATATAGAATGCAGACTATAGACTATACAATACAGAATACAGAATGTAGTATATGGAATAAAGAATATAAAATAAAGAAGAATATAGTATATAGAAAATATAGACTATTGACAAATATGAAATATAGAATATAATATATAAAATGTGAAACAGAAGAATATAGAATACAGAATATGGAATGTAGAGGTATATAGATTATACAATAAAGAAGCATATAGAGTATAGATACAGAACATAGAAGAGAGAATATAGAATTCCGAAGAATATAGATTATAGAATATAGAAGTATATAGAATATACAAAATTTAGAATATAGAATGTAGAGTGAGAATATAGAATATAGAAAACATTAGAATGTAGAATATAGCATATAGAAGAATAAAGATTATAGAATATAAAATATAGAATGACAAAGCAGAATATAGAGTACAGAATATAGAAAATAGAATGTAGAATATAGAATATAGACGAATATAGAACATAGACGAATATAGAATTTAGAATGTAGAACAAAGAATATAGAATATAGAAGAATATAAAATATACAAGAATGCAGAATGTAGAATACAGAATATAGAAGAACGTAGAATATAAAATATGGAATATGCAATACAGAATACAGAATGTAGAATATAGAATTTGGAAGATAAGATATAGATTATAGAAGAATATAGTATAGAGAAGGATATAGAATATGGACGAATATAAAATATAGAACAATATAGAATAGAGAATGTACATTATAAAAGAATATACAATACAGAAGAATACAGAATATAGAAGATAATAGAACGCAGAATATAGAATAAAGATGACAGAACATGGAAGATAGATTATAGAAGAATACAGAACAGTGATGAATATGGTATATATAATATAGGATATGGAATACACTATACAGAATAAAGAATATAGAATGTAGAATACAGATTATAGAATACAGAAGAATATAGAACATAGAATGTAGTATGGAGAATGTAGAATATAGAAGAAAATAGGATATAGAGTTTAGAATGTAGAATATAAAATAAAGAATATAGAATTCAGAATACAGAATATACAGGAATATAGAATACAGAAAAATTTAGAATATAGAATTAGAATATGAATATACAATATAGAAGAATACAGAATATAATATGTACAACATAGAAAATAGAATAAGGTATTTAGAATATAGAATATTGAATATAGAAGGATATAGATTATAGAACACAGAAGAATATAGAAAGTAGAATATAGAAGAATATAGAATATGGTATATAGAAGAATATAGAATACAGAATATGGACTAAGGAATATAGAATATTGAACTAAGTACATAGAAGAATATGGAATACAGAATATTGACGAATATTGAATATAGAAGAATATAGATTTTAGAACACAGAAGAATCTACAGTATAGAGAACCGAATATAGAATGTAGAATTTAGAACACAGAAGATGGAGTATAGAAGAATATAGAATATTGACAAAAATGGAATATAGACTATGGAATACAGATTGCAGAAGAATGTCTTATATACAAAAATATAGAATATCAATAAAAATGGAATATAGAATATAATATGTAAAATGTACAACATAGAAGAATGTAGAATGTTGTATATACTATATAGCATATACAACACAGAACATAGACTGTAGAAGTACATAGATTATAGCATATAGAAGTATATAGAAAATAGAATTTAGAATAGAGAATAGAGAAGAATATAGATTTTAGAATATAGAAGAATAAAGAATGTAAAATATAGGATACAGAATATAGATTATAGAAGAATACAGAATATAGAAAAATTTAGAATATAGAATGTAGAGTGGAGAATATAGAAGAATCTAATAGAATGTAGAATATAGAAAACAGAAAAATTTAGAATGTAAAATGCAGTATATAGTATATACAATATAGAATAAAGAATACAGAACAGAATGTGGATTATAGAATATAGAGTACAGAACATAGAATACAGATCACAGAAGAAAGAAAACAAAAAATATAGAATATAGAACATTGATGAAAATAGAATATACAATATACAAGAATATAGAACATAGAGTTTAGAAGTATATAGATTATAGAGTATCAAGGAATATAGAATATTGAATGCACAATGAAGAATATAGAAAAATATAGATTATAGAATACAGAAGGATATAGAATGTAGAATATACAATATAGAAGAATATAGAATACAGAATGTAGAATATAGGATATAGAATACAGAGTATGGAACATACAATATAGACTATAGAAGAATATGGAATATAAGATATAAAATATTGAAAATAGAAGAATACAGAATATAGAATGTAGAAGAATATAGCTTCTAGAATATAGAATGTAGATTATACAATATAGAATACAGAATATAGAAGAATATAGAACATAGAAGAATATAGTATATAGAAGAATATAGAATATACAATTAGAACATAGAAGATAGAATATAGAAGAACAGAATATAGAATGTGGAATATAGAACATAGAATATAGGATATAGAATGTAGAAGAGTATAGATTATAAATTACAGAAGAATATAGACAATAATATAGAAGAATAGAGAAAAATAAAGAAAATAGAAGAATATAGAATGTAGACTGTTGAATATAAAATATAGTAAAAAAAGTATATAGAATACAGAATCATACAGATTATACAATATAGAATCATGGAATATAGAGAACAGAACATAGAATACAGATTATAGAATCTAGAACACAAAAGATAAAAGATAGAATATAGAAGAACATAGAATATAGGATATTCATGAAAATGGAAATACAATATAAGATATAAAATAATCAGTATAGAAGAATATAAAATATACAATGTAGAAGTAGATTATAAAATATAGAATGTAGAGTATAGAATATAGAAGAATATAGATTGAGGAATGTAGAATATAGAATAGAGAAGAATATAGATTACAGAATATAGAAGTATATAGAATGTAGAGTATAGAATATAGAATACAGTTTATGGAATATGAACTATAGAATGTAGAAGAATATAGTATACAGAAGAATATAGAATACGGAATTATGACATATATGGAATACAGAATAACATATATAAAATGTACAATAAAGAATACAGAACACAGAATACAGAATGCAGAAGTACATAGATTATAGAATATAGAAGAATTTAGAATATGGAAAGTAGAATAGAGAATGCAGAAGAATATACATTATAGAATATAAGAGAATACAGAATATAGAGTATAGAATGTAGAACACAGAACACAGAATATAGCCTATAGAAGAATATAGAATATAGAAAAATTTTGAATATATAATGTTGAGTGTACAATATAGAGTATAGAATACAGAATATAGAATGCATAATGTGGAATATACAATATAGAATAATATAGTGTAGAAAAGAGAATATAGAATGTAGAATATAAGAATATAGAATATCAAAGAATATAGAATATACACTGTAGCATATAGAATATACAACAATATAGATTAAATAATATCAAAAATATAGAATGTAAACTATAGAAGAATATAGAATACAGAATATGGGATATAGAATATTGAAGAATATAGAATATAGAACAGAACACAGAAGACAGAATACAGAATATAAAAGAAAATAGAATATAGAATAATGTAGAAAATGAAATCTAGAATATAGAAGGATATAGAATATAGAGAAATATAGAATACAGAAGAATATAGTGTATAGAATATAGAAAAATATAGAATATAGAAGAATACAAAATATAGAATAGAGAAAATAGAAGAATATAGAATATAAAATATAGAAGAATATGGAATATAGAATATACATTATACAAGATTATAGTGTACAGAATGTAGAAGAATGTAGACTGTGGAATATAGAACCCAGAAAACAGAAGAATATAGAATGTAGGATCAAGAATCTAGAAACTAGAATATAGAATATAGCATATAGTTGAATATAGAACATAGAATATAGAATATAGAAGAGTATAAAATATAGAATTTACAAAGCAGAATGTGGAATATAGAATACAAAATATAGAAGAAGATACAGAAGAAATTAGAATGTAGAATGTACAATATACAAATTAGAGAAATATTAGATTATAGAATATGGAAGAATACAAAATATAGAACACAGATTATAGAAAAATATAGCATATAGAAGAATACAGAATGTAGAATATAGAATACAGAAGAATATATTATACAGAAGAATATAGAATATAAAAGAATATAGGTATTGAATATAGAAGAATATAGAATTATATAGAATATGGAATATAGAGTATAGAATGTAGATGTGTATAGAATGTAGAATAATATAGAATACTGAATATACAGGAATATACAGTATAGAAAATTATAGAATATAAAAGAATATGGAAGATATATTATAGAAGAATTTAGAATACAGAAGAATATACAATACAGAATGTAGAAGAATATAGCATATAAAATATAGAATATAGAACGTGGAATATAGCATATAGAGGAATATGGAATACAGACTGCAGAATGTAGAAGATAGAATGTAGAAGAATATGGTATATAGAATATATGATATAGAAGAATATAGATTATAAGATTATTGAAGAATATACAAGGTAGATTATAGAATATAAAAGAATATAGATTATAGAACACAGAATATAGAGTTTACAATGTAGAATATAGAATAAAGAATATAAAATACAAAAAGTAGAATATGCAATATAGAAGAACATAGACTAGAATGTAGAATGTGGAACACAGAACATAGAATACAGAATAGAGAAGAATAAAGAATACAGAAGAATTTAGAATATATAATAAGGCTGTAGAATATAGATTATAGAATATAAAAGAGCATTGAATATAGAGCACAGAACACACAATATAGAATACAGAACATAGAAGTTAGAAGATAGAATATAGGATATTCACGAAAATGGAATATAGAAAACAGAATATAAGTCATAAAATATACAATATAGAGGAATATAAAGAATAAAGAATATAGAATGTAGAATATAAAATATACATTATAGAACACAGAATTTAAAAGTATATAGATTATAATAGAATACAGAAGAATGTAAAATATAGAGCATAGAATATAGAGGAATACAGATAATAGAAAAGAGAATATAGAATATTAAATGTGGTAGACTATAGAATATGGAATATACAATATAGTATATAGAAGAATATGGAATATTGACAAATATAGAATTTAAGATATAAAATATACAATTTAGAAGAATAAAAAATAAAATACAGAATACAGACTGTAGAAGTATATAGGTTATAGAATATAGAAGAATATAGAGTATACAACGTAGAATGTAGAATAAGGAATATAGAATATAGAATATAGAAGAATATGGAATACAGTTTATGGAATACAGAATATACAAGAATATAGTATATAAAAGAATATAGAACACAGGACATAAAACAGAATATTGATTATAAAGTTTAGAATGTAGAATATAGACGAATAAAAAATACAGAAGAATATAGAATAGAGTATAGAAGAAAATAGATTATAGGATATACAAAATAGATGTAGAATGTGGAATATAGAATGCAGAATATAGAAGTACAGAGAATATAGCAGAATATGGAATATAGAAGAACATAGAATAGAGGAGAATATAGAAGACAATAGAATACAGGACACAAAAGAATATAGAAAATAGAAGAAAATGTAATATCAAATATAGAAGAATATAGAAGACAATAGAAGATAGTAGATAGAAGACAGAAGATGATAGGAGATAGAAGATTGAACATAGAACGCAGCACGAAGAATATCAAATATAGAATATAGAAGAATATAGACTATACAGCACAGAATATTTAATATAGAATATAGAAGAATATTAAATACAGAATTTAGAATGTAGAATATCAAAGAATATAGAGTTCAGAATATAGAAGATAGAATATAGAAGAATATAGAATATTGAAGAATATGGAATATAGAATGTAGGATACAGAATATAGAAGAATATATAATAATATAGAATATAGAGTGTAGAACATAGAATATAGAAGAATGTAAAATATAGAATGCAGAATATGAATAAAGAATACAGTATATAGAATAATATAGAACAAAGGAGAACACAGAACATAAAATATAGACTATAGAAGAATATAGATTATAGCATACAGAAGAATATAGAATGTAGAAAGTGAAATACAGAATATAGAAAATAGAAGAATATAGAATATATAACATAGAATATAGAATATAAAATGTAGACTATAGAATATGGAATATAGATTTTAGTATATAGAAGAATACAGAATAAAGAATGTAGAATGTAGAGTATAGAATATAGAAGAATATAGAATACAGAAGAATATGGAATAAAGAATATGGAATATAGATATAGAAGAATATAATACATGGAAGAATATAGAACATACAACATAGAATATTGAATATAGAATATGGAATGTGGGATATAGAATAAAGAATATAGAGGTATATAGAATATAGAAGAATATAGGATATAGATATAGAAGAGTATAGAATATAGGAGGATATAGATTATACAAGAATATGGAATATAGAATAATATAGGATATATGATATAGAATAAGGCAGAATATAGAATATAGAAGAAGAATGTAGAATATTGAAGAATATAGAATTTAGAATGTAGAACATAGACTATAGTATTTAGAATGTAGAATATCGAATATAGAAGACTACAGAATGTGAAATGAAGAATATAGAATGTAGAATATAGAAGAATATAGATTATAGCATATAGAGGAATATAGAATATGGCATGTAGAGTGTGGAATATAGTGTATACAATGTGGTAGAATATAAAATATAAAAAATGGAAGTGTATAGAATAGAGAATGCACAATATTGAATATAGAATACGGAATATAGAATATATAAAATAGAACAGTATAGTTTGTAAAATATGGAATATAGAGTACAGCATATAGAATAAAGAGAATAGAAGATAGAATACAGAAGAGTACAGAATATAGAATATTGATGAATATAGAATATAAGACATAAAATGTACAATATAGAAGAATATAGAATACAAAATATAGAATATAGAAGTATAAAGATTATAGAATATAGATAAATATAGAATGTAGATTATAGAATATAAAATATAGAATGTAGAAAATAGAATATGGAGTATAGAATACGGAACATAGAAGAACATAGTATTTAGAAGACTATAGAATATTGATGGATATGGCAAAAAGAATATAAGAAATAAAATATACAATATAGAAGAATATAGAATACAGGATGTACAAGTATATAGATTATAGAAAATAGAATATAGAATGCAGAATGTAGAATATAGAATACAGTACATAGAATAGAGAATGTAGCAGAATATAGATTACAGAATATAGAAAGTAAATGTAGAATATAGAATATAGAAGAATGCAGAATATAGAATAGAAAAGAGTATGGTATACAGAAGAATATAGAGTATAGAACAGCAAACATAGAATATTGAATATAGAATGTAGAATATAGAAGAATTAAGAATAGAGAAGAATATAGACTAAAGAATATAGCATGTTGAACGTAGAATGTAGAATACAGAGTATAGAATATAAAATTTAGTATATACAATATAGAAATAGAAGAATATAGAATGTAGAATGTGAAACGTAGAATATAGAATATGGAAAAATATAGAAAAAAGAAGAATATTGAATATAGAACGTAGAATGTAGAATACAGAATATGGAATATGGAATACAGAACATAGAACATAGAAGCATACAGCATTTGGAAGACTATAGAATACAGAATATAGGACATAGAATATAGAGTACAAAATATAGAATATAGCATATAGAAGAACATAGAATATAGAATGTAGAATATAGAGTAGAGAATATAGACTATAAAAGACAAAATATAGAAGATAGAATATAGAATAAGGAATATTGAAGAATATTGAATATAGAATATAGGATTTGGAATATAGAGTATAGAATATAGAAGAATATAGAATCTAGACTAGAGAATATAGAAGATAGAATACAGAAGAATAAAGAATATTGACAATTATGGTATATACAATATAGAATAAAGGATATAGGATATACAATATCGATTATAGATTATTGAGGAATGTAGAATATAGAATATAGAGTTTACAGTGTAGAATATAGAACAAAGAATATAGAATACACAATATAGAATAAAGAAAATTTTAAATTATAGAATGTAGAATATAGAGCCATATACAATATAGAACGTAGAATATACAGAATATAGAGAAGAATATGGAATATAGAAGTATTTAGAATACAGAATGTAGACAGTAGAATATAGAATACAGAATATGAAATAGAGTATAGAACGTAGAATATAGATTATAGAATATAGAGGAATATGGAATATAGAGAACAGAATATAGCACATAAAATAAAGAATATAGAACATAGAAGATAGACTATAGAAGGATATAGAATACAGAATACAGGATATTGACAAAAATGGAAAATATAGAATATAAGATATAAAATATACAATATAGAAGATTATAGAATATAGAATGTAGAAGTATATAGATTATAGAATATAGAAGATATAGAATGTGGAATATAATATATAGAAGAATACAGAATAAGAAGAATATAGAATGTAGAATATAGAAGAATATAGAATATTGATGAATATGTAATATAGAAGAATATAGAATATACAGGACAGAATATAGAAGAATATAGGATAGAAAATATGGAATATAGAATATAGAAGAATATAGAATATTGATGAATATGGAATGTAGACTATGATATATAAAATGTACAATATAAAAGAATATAGAATATACAAAACAGAATATAGAGTGTAGAAGAATATAGATTATAGAATATAGAAGAATATTGAATATAGAATTTAGAATGCAGAATATAGAATATGGAACATAGGATAGAGAATATAAATTATAGAATATAGAATGTAGAATATAGAATATAGAAAAATATGGACTATAGGAAAATTTAGAATATAGAATGTAGAGTGGAGAACATAGGATATACAATACAGAACATACAAGAAAATAGAATATAGAATGTAGAATATAGAATATAAAAGAGAGAAGTTAAAGAATATAGAAATATTTAGAATACATAATGTAGACTGTAGAATATAGAATATAGATTATAGAATATAGAAGAGTATAGAATATAGAGAAGAGAATGTAGAATATAGAACATAGAATATAGAAGAATATAGAATAGAGGATATTGAGGAAAATGGAATATAGACTATAAGACATAAAATATACAATACAGAAGAATATAGAATAAAGAACATAGAATGTAGAATATAGATAATACAATACAGAACATAGAAGAGAGAATATAGAATGTAAAAGTATATAGATTACAGAATATAGAATACAGAATGTAGAATATAGATTATAGAACATAGAATACAGAAGAATATAGATTATAGAATATAGAAAGTAGAATACAGAAGTATATAGAATATAGTAGAATATAGAATGTTGAATATAGAATATAGAAGAATATAGTTTATAAAAGAATATAGAAAATAGAATATTGCTGAATATAGAGTATAAGACATAAAATATACGATGTAGAAGAATATAAGACATAAAACATACAATGTAGAAGAATATAGAAAACAGAACGTAGAAATATATAGATTATAGAATATAGAAGAATATGGAATATATACTGTAGAATGTAGAAGATACAATATAAAACACAGAATACAGAACATAGAATATGGAATATTGAAGAATATAGATTATAGAATATAGAATGTAGAAAAATATAGACTGTAGAATATAGATTACAGCATGTAATATAGAATACAGCATGTAGAAGAATACAGAATATAGAACATAGAAGATAGAATACTGAATATAGAAAATAGAATGTAGATTATAAAATATAGAAAAATATAGAAGATTATAGGATATAGAGTATAGAATGTAGAAGAATATAGAAGAGTATAGAATATGGAAAGTAGAATATAGAATGTAGAATATGGAATACAGAAGAATATAGAAGATAATAGAATATAGGACACAAAAGAATATAGAAAATAGAAGAAAATATAATATAGAGCATAGAATATACAATACAGAAGAAAATTGACAATAGAAGATAGATTGAAGATAGTAGATAGAAGAAAGCAGATGATAGAAGATAGAAGATTGAACATAGAACACAGGACATAGAATATCAAACATAGAATATAGAGTACAGAATATAGAATTTAGAATGTAGAATATAGAAGATAGAACACAGAATATAGAACATAGAATATTGAAGAATAAGGAATATAGGATATAAAATATACAAGAATATAGAATACAGAAGAATATAGAATATAGAAGAATATAGAGTGTAGAATGTAGAATATAGAGTACAGAATATAGAGGATAAAATACAGAATATAGAACATAGAATATAGAAGAAAATACAATACAGAAGAATAGAGTGTAGAATGTAGAATATAGAACATAGAAGAATATGAAATATAGAATATAGAAAATACAATTTAGAATATACAATATAGATAAATATAGAATAATACAGAATAAAAATAATATAGAGTATTGCTGTTAGGTGCTGTCAAGTCGCTTCCGACTCATAGAGACCTTATGCACAACAGAACAAAACACAGCCCGGCCCGGTGCCATCCTTATAACCGGTGTTGTGCTTGAGCACATTGTTGCAGCCACTGTGTCAATCCACCTCGCTGAGGGTCTTCCTCTTTTCCGCTGACCCTGTACTCTGCCAAGCATGACGTCCTTCTCCAGGGACTCATCCCTCCTGACAACATGCCCAAAGTATGTAAGACGCAGTCTCGCCATCCTTGCCTCTAAGGAGCATTCTGGCCGCACTTCTTCCAAGACAGATGTGTTCGTTCTTTTGGCAGTCCATGGTATATTCAATATTCTTCGCCAACACCACAATTCAAAGGTGTCAACTCTTCTTCGGTCTTCCGTATTCATTGTCCAGGTTTCACATGCATATGATGTGATTGAAAATACCATGGCTTGGGTCAGGCACACCTTAGTCTTCAGGGTGACATCTTTGCTCTTCAACACTTTGAAGAGGTCCTTTGCAGCAGATTTGCCCAGTGCAATGCATCTTTTAATTTCTTGACTGCTGCTTCCATGGCTGTTGATTGTGGATCCAAGTAAAATGAAATCCTTGACAACTTCAATCTTTTCTCCGTTTATCATGATGTTGCTCATTAGTCCAGTTGTGAGGATTTTTGTTTTCTCTATGTTGACATGCAGTCCATACTGAAGGCTGTGGTCTTCGATCTTCAAATATAGATTATAGCATATAGAAGAATATAAAATATAGAATGTAGAATATACACTATAGCATATAAAATAGAAGGTAGAATATAGAAAACAGATTACAGAATATAGAAGACTATAGAATATAGAAAATAGAAGAATATAGAATATATAATGTAGAATGTAGAATATAAAATATATAATAAAGACTAAAGAATATTGATTATAGAATACAGAAGAATACAGAATGTAGAATATGAAATATACAGTATAGAATAATGATGAATATAGAATATAGAAAAATATTGAAAGTAGAATATTTAATATGGAATATTTTTTTTATAGAATATAAAAGATAGGAAATATAATATATAGAATATAGAACATAGAATATTAAACATAGAATGTAGAATATAGAAGAATATAGAATACAGAAGAACATAGAAAATAGAATGTAGTATGTAGAATATGGAATAGAGAATATAGAGTACAAAATATAGAAGATAAAAGATAGAATATAGAAGAATACGAAATATAGGATATAGAATATAGAAGAATACAGAAGGATATAGAATATAGAAGGACATAAAATATAGAAGAATATAGGGAGAATGGGGGAGAAGCAGAGAGAGATTTCACAACACAAGCGGAGATGACAATGTGACCACAGAGGCAGAGATTGGATGATGCAGCCACAGCCATGGAACAGAGACAGCCACCAGAAGCTGGAAGAGGCAATGAACAGATTCTCCCCTGGAGCCTCTGAAGAGTGTGTGGTGTGGTTCTGCCGTGACAGCTTGATTAAGGCTCAGGTATTTTGGCTCTGACTTTGGATTTCTGGCCTCCTGAGCTGTGGAAGAATAAATTTCTGTTGTTTTAAGTCAATCAGTTTGTAGCAATTTGTTATAACAGACACAGAAAATGAATTAACTGACCAATAAAAGATGTGGTAATCTATGCATCATTACAGTATTGTAACCCGATGACGGTGGGTCCTGCCCGGCGCGACCCCTTGAGTCAATTGAGAGACACCAGGCCTTTGAAAAAGAGAAAACAGACTTTATTGCAAGCCGGTCAAGCAAGGAGCTCAGAGATTAAGTCTCAAATCAAGCTCCCTGAGGTTGGGGATTCTAGTGCAGTTGCAGGGCTTGTGATAGGGAACTTATGCATAATTCATGAAGTTTCTAAGAACTGGCAGACAATTTCAGGAAATGAACACATACAGGGGTGCAGTAGGGGGTGCAATATGGTGGCTGGGGGCATGTGGTTTTTAGGGGGGTATGAAACATGAAATTTATCTAAGGACAGCTTTGTGGCTTATTGCTCATGTCCAAATGGAGTGAGGGGAAGGTTGGTGGGTAGCGAAGCAAACTTGAGCAGAGAAGCAGTAAGATGGCCTTGAGCTGCTACACAGAATTTCTTATCAAAAGAGTGTGATGTGGCTCAGGTGTGATGGGAGGAAGGGGAACCGTTTAACCCTGTTGTTTACGGTATCAATAATATATATTTTTAATAATTTTTATCGTGCTTTAAGTGAAAGTTTACAAATCAAATCAGTCTCTCACATATAAACTTGTATACACCTTACTACATACTCCCATTTACTCTACCGCTAATGAACCAGCCCACTTCCTCCTGCCAGTCTCTCCTTTCATGACCATTTTGCCAGTGTCTAACCCTCTCTACCTTCCCATCTCCCCTCTAGACAGGAGATGCCAACACAGTCTCAAGTGTCCACCTGATACAAGTAGCTCACTCCTCATCAGCATCTCTCTCCAACCCATTGTCCAGTCCAATCCATGTCTGAGGAGTTGGTTCCTGTCCTGGGCCAACAGAAGGTTTGGGGACCAGACTGCCAGGATTCTTCTAGCCTCAGTCAGACCATTAAGCCTGGTCTTTTTATGAGAATTTGGGGTCTGCATCCCACTGTTCTCTTGCTCCCTCAGGGGTTCTCTGTTGTGCTCTCTGTCAGGGCAGTCATCGGTTGTGGCCGGGCACCATCTAGTTAATAATATTTTTAATAAAATATCCAGACTTAAAAACTTAAGGAAGGAGAAGGGTCTTTCACATCTTAAAATACGGCAGATGTTATGGGTTGAATTGTGTCCACCAAAAATGTGTGTCAACTTGGCTAGACCATGATTCCCAGTATTGTATGATGGTCCACCATTTTGTCAAGTGATGTGATTTTCCTACACACTGTAAACCCTACCTCCATGATGTTAGTGAGGTAGGATTAGTGGCAGTTATGTTAATGAGGAAGGACTCAATCTACAAGACTGGGTTGTATTTTAAGTCAATCTCTTTTGAGATATAAAAGCAAGAAGCAAGCAGAGAGACAGGGGGACATCATACCACCAAGAAACAAGAGCCGGGAGAATAGAGTATCCTTTCGATTGGGGGTCCCTGTGCTTAGGATCTCTTGACTGGGGAATATTGATGACAAGGACTTTCCCCCAGAGCCAACAGAGGGAGAAGGCCTTCTCCTGGAGCTAGCACCCTGAATTCGGACTTCTAGCCTGCTATGCTGTGAGAGAAAAAATATCTCTATGTTAAAGCCATCCATCCACTTGTGGTACTTCTGTTATAGCAGCACTAGCTAGCTGAGACAGCAGGTATATTGAAAAATGTATCTCTGGCACAAAAAGCCTCAAATTGCTGAAAGAAATTAAAAATATACTTGTATTTTTGTATATTTGTGTGGGTACGTGTGTGTGTGTATAAGCTCTGGTGGGTTTATATATATATACACCTATATATGAGCTCTGGTGGCACAGTGGTTAAGTGCTCTGATGCTAATCAAAAGGTAAGCAATTTGAACTCACCAGCCTATTCCACAGGAGAAAGGTGTGGCAGTCTGCTTCCATAAAGATTTAGAGCCTTAGAAAACCTATGGGGCAATTCAACTCTGTTCTATAGGGTCACTATGAGTTGGAATTGACTCGGGGCAACTGGTTTGATTTGGTTTTATATGTATATATATATGGTGTAAGATGAATGATTGAGCTACTGGAAAAGTAAGAGGCATCTGCACTATCTAGAAAGATATTGTGAATGAGTCCTGAAAAAGATCAATACAGGTAACAGACATGAAAAAGGTGTTGATATAGGTATTGGACTTGACTAGGACTCATACAATGGGGAAAGGAAGCCAAATTAAGTCCCATGCACAGTGGTTAGTTATTGCACGTGCAGAGATATCAAGCTGGGACCAGGAAAATTATTTTCTTAAAAAACCCAGTAAGAAAAAGCTACATCGAAGATAAATGAGGACCATGACTTCCTTTAACCATAGATGTCTGTGGAAGGGAAATAGAAAAGCTTTTCCTAAAATTTCTATTCTCATCCCCACGCTTAGATATATTTGGAAGTAAATCGCACACCACCGTGTAACTTAAATATCACCATCTCAAAATTGAGTTAACATAGAGTCCGAGTGTTGAGCAGCCAGTTACTGAGCAACTGTGAAGAACAATTCACTTATTAGGATTCAAATATAGACACAGATAAATTTCTAAACAATATGATCTCAGAATGAAATATCTCATATTATATGTTTAACAGTATTGCTCTGGGCAAATCTGTTACAAAAGACCTCCTTAAAGTGTTAAGAAGCAAAGATGTCACTTTGAAGACCAAGGTGTGCCTGACCGAAGCTATGGTATTTTCGATGACCTCATATGAATGTGAAAGCTGGACAATGAATTAGGTGTTGGTGAAGAATATTGAATATGCCAGTGACTGCCAGAAGAATGAACAAATCTATCTTGGAAGAAGTACAGCCAGAATACTTTTTTGAAGCAAGGGTGCCAAGACTTTCTTTCACGTGCTTTGGATATGTTATCAGGAGGGATCAGTCCCTGGTGAAGGACATTATGCTTGATAAAGTAAAGGGTCAGTGAAAAAGAGGAAGACCCTCAAAGACATGGATTGACACAGTGACTACAACAATGAGCTCAAACATGGCAATGATTGTGAGGATGGCACAGGACCGGGCAGCTTCTCGCCCTCTTGTACATGGTGTCACTATTAAAAAAAAAAACAAAAACCATTGCCATTGAGACAATTCTGACTCATATTTACGATGGCAACTAACAACAACATATTTTTTTCTCAAGTATTGGGATTTTCGAGTTAAACATCTGACCAGTAAAATTACTCAACAGCCCCATGGGAGTTGAGAGTAGATTGCATACCACCAAGTAACTTAAATATCACCATGTCAAAATGTATTTAACATAGGGTCCGAGTGATGAGCAGCCAGTTACTGAGCAACTGTGAAGGACAATTCTCTTATTACAATTCAGATATAGACATAGATAAATTTCTAAACAATTTATGACCCCATAGGAGTGGAATAGCAGAATACTGTTGACATCTTATACAGAGTTTAAATCATTTCTGGTTATCTTTTGGGAGAAAGTCCCCTCAGTTTTGTACTTAAAGGAATTGACAATTCTCTCTCTCTTTTTTTTTTTTTTTTGTACATAATTGGTAGACAGGAACACCAGTCTCCACAGGAGATTTCTTTTTCTTTTTTCCTTTTATTTCATTTAATCCCCTTGAGTCTTTTATGAGCAAACTTTTTGCTATTGTGAAAAATGCTGCAATGAACATGGGTATGCATTTGTCTATTCATGTGACAGCTCTTATTTCTCCAAGATATATTGCTAGGAGTGGGATTGCTGAATCTTATGGTATTCTCTTTCTAGCTTTCTAAAGAAGTGCCATAACGTTTTCCAAAATGGTCGTACCATTTTGCATTCCCACCAGTAGTGCATAAGAGTTCCAGTCTCCCCACAAATTCTTCAACATGTGTTATTATTTTTTTTAATTATGCCAGTAATATTGGGGTGAGATGGTATCTCATTGTAGTATCAATTTCCAATTCTCCAGTATAAAAAAAAATACTTTTTTATATTGGCTGGTGATCACGGTCATTTCCTCAAGTGTCTGTTAGTCACTTGAGCGCCTTCTTTGGTGAAGTGTCTGTTAATTTCCTTTGCCCATTTTTTAATTGGATTATTTGTCTTTTTGTTGTAGAGGTATTGGATTTTCCTGGAGATTTTAGAGATTAGACTTCTGTTGACTTTGTCATAGCCAGAGATTTTTCCAAGTCTAAGTTCTTTTTTTACTCTTTTGGTGAAGTCTTTTGATGAGCATGAGTGTTTAATTTTTAGAAGATTCCAGTAATCTAACTTATATTCTAGAGTTTGTGTCTTGTTAGTTATGGTTTGTATCCTGTTAATGACATGTATTAGGGCCTCTAGCATTGATCCTATTTTTTCTCCTATGACCTTTATGGTTTTTGATTTTATATTTAGGTGTTTGATCCATTTTTAATTAGTTTTTGTGTATGGTGTGAGGTATGGGCCCTGTTTCATTTTTTTGCAGAGGGACATCCAGTTTTGCCAGCAGAATTTGTTAAAAAGACTGTCTTTTCCACATTTGATGGACTTTGGGCCCTTTTCCAAGATCAGGTGATTGTAGGTGGATGGATTTACACCTGGGTTCTCAATTCTGTTCCACCGGTCAATGTAGCTGTCATTGTACCAGTACCAGGCTGTTTTGACTACCGTAGCTGTACAGTAGATTCTGAGGCCAGGTAGTGTGAGTCTTCCTAGTGAATTCTTCTTCTTCAATAGTACTTTACTTATGTGGGGCCTCTTTCATTTCCGTATAAAGTTAATAATTAGTTTTTCCATCTCTTTAAAGAATGCTGTTGGTATTTGGATAAGAATTGCTTTGTATTTGTGGATTGCTTTGGGTAGAATTGATATTTTCACAACGTTGAGTCTACCTATCCATAAGCATGTCCCTCACTTTTGTCATTTTGAGATACTCGTTATTTGTTGTTTGTTTCTTTAACAATCTGACACTTTCTCTTCTCCTTCAGGACATTCACATGTGTTCTTCTGTCTGCTAGAGGTGGTTTCTCTGGTACCTCAATTCATTTGTACTTTAATTGTACTCTCTTGGAGGAGTCTTCTCTGATTCTCTCAAACTCTTACATGTTTCCAGAATGTCCTGTGTTTCATCTTTAAAGCAGTAATATTATTTGAATTTGAACTAATAACCAAGTATCAGCCTTGCTCAGGAATAAGTTACTTTTGCGGTTATTTAAATTTAAATATGAATGAAATAAAATAGCAGTTCAGTTCCTTAGTCACACTAGCCGTATCTAAAATGATCAGTAGCCACATGTGTCTAGTGGCTAATGTATCAGGCAGCACAGATTATAGAACATTTCCATTATTGTAGAAAATTATTTTGGACAAGTGCTGCTAGATCAGTTACTTCTCCTTTTTGTTGTTCTTAAACCAAACCTGTGCAACCCAGAACCGAGGCCCTGTGCAACATTTGCGCTAACATCATCAAATCTTTCATTTATTCCTGTAAACACTAGGCATTTTCAGACGTGCACACATACACACAAATACACACCCATATACACCCATACTTTTCTTTAAGGTTTGGTCTAAATTTAATAAAATCCTTGAAATCTTCCCTTTGTGTAAAGCCAAGATTAGGTGCTATCTTCTCTTTGCTCTCCCAAAACTTTGTCCTCTTAGCTTACTCTACTGAAATTATTTGTACATAACCTGTTTCTATTAAATTACTACTTAACCTGGAAGGAACAGGCCTTGGTTGTTTTATATTTATATCTCTAGTGCCTGGTAAAGGTGATATAATTTATACTCAATAAATACATTTTAATTAAAGATTTGAAACTCACACTGTCCTCTCATTAGTGAACGTTTTGGTTTCACAAAAATATATATATATATAGTTATTAAGTCAAATATATATATATCTACATCAATATTAACACCTACATCTATATACAGGCAACAATGAATCTACAACTAGTTTTCATTTAGTAGAATTTCATATGAATAAAATCATATAATACGTACTCTCTTTTGTTTGTTTTGTGCCATTTTACTCTTCTTTTTCTTGTTTCCAAAGGCAAAACATTTGTTTATTGATTTGAGACCTGTCTTCCTTTTTAACATAGGCACTTGGAGCTATTAATTTCTGTATAAACGATTCTAAAGCTGCAATCCATATGTTTTAGCATGCTGTTTTTCACTTCTTTTAATCTAAAAATATTATTTTTAAACTCTCCTTGTGATTTATTCTTTGGCTTATTTGTTATTTAGGAGTGTACTGTTTAATTTACATATATTTGTGATTTTCTTATATTTTCTTTTACTGTTGATTTCTAATTTAGTTGTATTTTGGTCAAAGAACATATTTTGTATTATTTCAATTATTTTGTATTTATTTAGGTTTGTTTTATAGTCTGGTATATGGTCACTCTGGAGAATGTCCCATGTATACTGCCCAGTTTTATGTCCATTATTGAAAATGAGTTATTGAAGTCTCTATTATTGTGGAATGTGAGGTGAATATATGTTTATAATTGTTTGTTCTGCCCAATAGATTGACACTTTATAATTATAAAATATTATTTGTATCCTGTAACTTTTTTGTCTTAAAGTCTAATACATCAAATGTTATCATAGGCAACCCAGCTCTTTTTTTTTTGGCTACTGCTCGCGTGGTATGTTAGATTCCTAGTGCTGCCATAACAAAATACTACAAAGTAAATGGCTTTGAAGAACAGAATTTATTGTCTCAGTTCTGAAGACTAGAGGCCCAGATTCATTAATGGGTCTATGAGCTCTCTCTCTGTTTGTTCTACAGAAAGGTCCTTCCTGTCTCAGCTTCTTGCAGTCAAAAAAAAAAAAAAAAAAACTGTTGCCGTTGAGTCAATTCCAACTCACAGCAACCCTATGGGATAGAGCGGAACTTTCTCATGGGGTTTTCAAAGAGCAGCTGGTGGATTCCAACTGCTGACATTTCGATTGGGAGCTGAGCTATTAGCTACTGCACTGTCAGGGCGCCTTGTAGCTTCTTGTAGCCCTTTGCAATTCTTGGCATGCTTATGGATGCTTATAAATGTGTCTGCCTCCATTATCACCTGGCATCTGTCTTACTCTGTGTGTTTCTTTCCAGCTCCCTCTCTGTTATCTCCTTTTAAGGTACCACTCAGAATGGAATAGGGCTTATCCTACTCTGGTATGGCTTAAGTGACAATATCATCAGCTGCTCTTTGGAAACACTATGGGGGTGGTTCTACTCTGTCCTATATGGTCACTATGAGTTATAATCAACAGGATGGCGAAGGTTTTTCTTTTATCTTCCAAGAATAGCGCTATTTTCCCAAACAAGGTCACAACTTCCAGGTACAATTTTTAGCACTTCAACATATATATTTCGGAGACACTTTCAATCCGGAATACATGGCCTATCTTTTAAATCCTATTTTCAATCTATTTGTGTCTTTTAATCTAAAGAGTGCCTATAATAGACAGACATATATTTGGGTTAAGTTCTTTTTTTAGACTATGTTTCCAATCTCTGCCTTTCAATTGGGTTGTTTCATTGTTTAAATTTAATTACTGATAAAGTAGGACTTATGTCTTCCTTTTTTTTTAATATGCTTATGTCTTTTTTTACTAGTCTATTCCTGGATTGCTGGCTTCTTTTGTGTTAAATTGGTATGTCCTAGTGTACCTTTAAATTTATTTATTGTATCTTTTACAGCATACATTTCAAATAATTTTCTTAATGATTTCTTGTGGATTACAATTAGCATCTTAATGTAAAACCCACTAATTCAGATGAATAATGTCTTAATTACAACAATGTTCAGTGTATCTTGACCCTGTTCATTCTTTGTACACAGCAAAGGCAGTGCTCAGAGGCCAGTAGTGATAGATGCACACATCAAAAATGAAGAAAGGGACAAAATCAAAACACTAGCTATACAACTTGGACAGACGGAAAGAGAAGAGCAGAAGAAGTCCACAGCCATGAAAAGAAAGGAAATCATAAAAATCAGAAATAAGTGAGTGAAATAGAAAATAGAAAGGAGCAACAAAACCAAAAGTTGGTTCTATCAAAGGATCAACAAAATCAACAAACCATTGGTCAAATTGACAAAAGAAAAACAGGTGAAGACAAAAATAACCCAAATAAGAAATAAAACGGGGGACATTACAACAGACTTAACTGAAATAAAAAGGTTCATAACAGAGTACTATGAAATATACACTCCAACAAATTTGAAAACCTAGAGGAAATGGACAAATTTCTAGAAACACACTATCTTCCTAAACTAACATAAACTGAGGTCTAAAATCTGGACAGACCCATAATGAGAAGAGATTGAAAAGGTAATAAAAAAAACTTCCAATAAAAAACAGCCTTGGCTCAGATGGCTTCACTGGAGAATTCTACCAAACATTCAAAGAAGAATTCACAGTAGTACTACTAAAACTATTTCAGAACATACAAAAGGAAGGGATACTTCCTAACTGATTCTATGAAGACAGCATAACCCTGATACCAAAATCAGGCAAAGACACCACAAAAAAAGGAAAATTACAGACCGATATCTCTCATGAATATAGATGCAAAAACTCTCCACAAAATTCTAGCCAATAGAATTCAGCATCATATCAAAAAAAAAAAAAAAAAAACCATGACCAAGTGGAATTCATACCAGGTATGCAACAATGATTCAACATTGGAGAAACAGTCAATGTCATCCACCACATAAATAAAACAAAAGAATCACATGATCATCTCAATAGACTCAGAAAAGTCATTTGATAAAGTATAACACCCATACCTGATAAAAACTCTCAATAAAATAGGTATAAAAAGGAAATTTCTCGACATAATAAAGGGCATCTAAACAAAACCAACAGCCATCATCATTCTCCACAGACAGTGGCTGAAAACATTCCCCCTGAGAACAGGAACAAAACAAGGATGCCCTTTATCACTACTGCTATTAAACATTGTGCTAGAAGACCTACCTACAGCCATAAGAAAAAGAAATAAAGGACATTCAAATAGGCAAGGAAGAAGTAAAACTATCCCTATTTGAGGATTATGTTATACTGTACATAAACCTCCTCAAAGATACACAAGAAAACTACTGGAACTAATAGAAAGATTCTGCAGTAGAGCGGGATACAAGATAAACATAGAAAAAACTGTTGGATTCCTATACACCAATAAAAAGAACATGGAAAAGGAAACGAGTAAAGCAATACAATTTAAGTCCTAAAAAAATAAAATACTTAGGCATAAATCTAACCAGGATGTAAAGGACATATACAAAAAAAAAAAAACTACAAAATCCTACTGCAAGAAATCAAAAGAGACCTACATAAATGGAAAAACATACCAGGCACATGGATAGGTAGACTCAACATTGTGAAAATGTCAGTGCTACCCAAAGCAATCTGCAAGTACAATGCAAGCCGGTCCAACAGCATTATATAACAAGATGGAAAAACTAATCATTAAATTTATATGGAAAGGTAAGAGGCCACAGATAAGTAAATCACTATTGAAGAAGGAGAATAAAGCAGGAGGCCTCATACTATTTGACCTCAGAAACTGCTCTACAGCTACAATAGTCAAAACAGCCTGGTATTGGTACAATGACAGACACAGTAATCAATGGAACTGAATCACGTATGCAGATGTGAATCCACCCACCTATGGTCAACTGATCTTCAACAAAGGCCCAAAGTCCACTAAATGGGGAAAAGACAGTCTTTCTAACAACTGGTGCTGGCAAAACTAGATGTCCATCTGGAAAAAATGAAACAGGACCCATACTTCACACCGTACACAAAAACTAATTCAAAATAAGTCAAAGACCTAAATAAGAAATCAAAAACTATAAAGATCATAGAAGAAAAAACAAGGTCAATGCAAGAGTCCCTAATACATGGCATAAATGGCATACAAACCATAACCAACAATACAAAAACACCAGAAGATAAGCTAGTAACTGGAATCTTCTAAAAATTAAATACTTATGCTCATCAAAAGATTTCACCAACCCAGCAAAATGAGAACCTACAGATTGGGAAAAAAATTTTGGCTATAACAAGTCCAACAAAGTTGCAATCTCTAAAATCTGTAGGAAAATCCAGCACCTCTACTACAAAAAGACAAATAAACTAATTAAAATATGGACAAAGTATATGAACAGATACTTCTCTAAAGAAGACATTCACATGGCTAATAGACACATGAGAAAATATTTCCGATCGCTAGCCATTAGAGAAACATAAACGAAAACTACAATGAGACACCATCTCACCCCAATGTCACTGGCACGAATCAAAAAAAACAGAAATTAACAAATATTGGAGAGGTTGCAGGGAGATTGGAACTCTTATGCACTGCTGGTGGGAATGCAAAATGGTACAACCATTTAGGAAAAAGATATGGTGGCTTCCTTAAAAAGCTAGAAATAGAAATACTATATGATTCAGCTATCCCACTTCTAGGAATACATCCTAGAGAAATAAGAGCCGTCATACAAATAGACATATGTGCACCCATGTTCATTGCGACATTATTAACAATAGGAAAAAGATGGACACAACCTAAGTGCCCATCAACAGAAGAATGGATGAACAAACTATGGTACATACACAACATGAAATACTATGCAATAATAAAGAACAATGATGAATCTGTGAAACATCTTACAACATGGATGAATCTGGAGGACATTATGCTGAGTGATATTCAATCATGAAAGGACAAATTCTGTATGAGATCACTGTTAGAAAAACTCATGGAAAGGTTTACACACAGAAAGAAACAATCTATGATGGTTACGAGGGAGGAGAAGGCTGGGGAGGGAAAATCACTAAACAATAGGTAAGTGGTAAATTTGGTGAAGGGTCAGACAGTACACAATGCTGGGAAAGTCAGCACAACATGACCAAGGCAAGGTCATGGAAGCTTCATAGACACATTCAAACTCCCAGAGGAACGGAATTACTGGGCTAAGGGCTGGGGACCATAGTCTCAGGGGACATCTAGCTCAATTGGCATAACATGATTTATAAAGAAAATGTTCTACATTCTACTTTGGAGAACAACCTCTTGGGTCTTAGAAACTTGTGAGCGGCTATCTAAGATACTTCCCTGGTCCCACGCCATCTGGAGCAAGAGAGAATGAAGAGAACGAAAGACACAAGGGAAAGATTAGTCCAAAGGACTAATGGACCACAAGTACCACGACCTCCACCAGACTGAGTCCAACACAACTAGATGGTGCTCAGCTACCTCGACGAACTTCTCTGATAGGGATCACAATAGAGGGTCCTGGACAGAGCTGGAGAAAACAGTAGAACAAAATTCTAACTCACTAAAAAAGAGCAGACTTACTGGTCTGACAGAGAGGAATGGAAATAGACAACTCAAGATTGGGAAGTGGACAGTGTTGACATGTCGTGGGGTTGGCAATCAATGTCACAAAACAATATGTGTATTAATTGTTTAATGAGAAGCTAATTTGCTCTGTGAACGTATAAAAATTAAAAAAAAAAAGAACTGTATCTATAATGACAACAGCAACTCAAAAGATTTGATAGGAATCTTAGGGAACAGTGAGTTTATGTTGTTGGGGGAGAAAGAACCCAGAAAATGAGGGTGAGAATGGTTGCACAACTTGAAGAATGTAATCAATGTCACTGAATTGTACATGTAGGAACTGCTGAATTGGTGTATATTTTTGCTATGTACATTCCCAATGATAACAAGAAAATAATTAAAACTAAAAAGAAGGAAAAAAAAAAAGAGCTGGGCTGCTAACGAAAAAGATGGCAGTTCAAATCCAAAGCAGCTCCTTGGAAACCCTATGGGGCAGTTCTACTCTGTCTAGGGTCGCTATGAGTCAGAATCGACTCAAAGGTAACAGATTTTTTTTTTTCTTTTTGGTTTATCACTTCAAAAATTGCCTCTCCTTTTTTTTTCCCCCTTTCTCTTTCTGGAACCCCATTAATCCATCTGGTAGAAGTTCTCACCTTATTCTCTTTGTCTCTTACCCTCTTCTCTAGTTTTCCTTTAGTATTTCTCAAATATTCACTCTTCTGAGTTCTGTTCCAGTACACTAGCTCTTTCTTTGGCTATGTTAATCTGCTCTTAAACTCCTCCACTGAGTTATTAAGGAGAGCTTTAAATATCAGATTTTTTTCCTCAGTAATTCTAAGAACTTGAATCAAAATTACAATTCTTACTGTGATCTTTTGAATATATTAAGCATAGCTAATTTAACATTTGTGCCTTTTGAGTCTATTTTCTATCGCCACTCTTCCTGTTTTTATTGTTAGCTTTGTTTGATTTTATTTATATTGCTTTATCTGCTCATGTGCCAGGGTATTGTTTCTGATAGATAGGAGTTGTGTGACAAAGTTATAGAAATATAGTAGTGTTTAGGGCAATGATATTTTCCTACAGAGATTTTATGCTTTTTTCTAGCAGATGATTAGGGACACTAATATTCAAAGGCATATTAATCTAAATCCATGAATTGATGTAATTTGAAGCTTTTCTTTAGGGTAAAGGCTATCTTGTCCCCACTCTTATTTCTATGACTTAACCTTTTAAATAAACTTTGAAAGTATAAAAGTTTTCTAGCTTCACAAACTTGGCAAGTCCTACACTCCAGTTTTTGTTCTTCTTTTTAACCTGCTAGGAATGATTTCCTGATTTATCTGTTCAGCTACCTCTTCCATTATGGGCAGGGAAAAGTGACCTCCTTTGCTGGGATTATCATTCTGAATTCTTTAATATATTGTATTTTAATCCTAAAATACTTTGCTTTTTTTTTTTTTACTTTCCAATATCTTCAATAAAATTTATTATTATTTTTGCTTTCCTATTGTTTCTGTGCAAGGATTGTCCTGAACTAACTGAGAGTGAATACACTTGTTATCTATATTTTCAGATCTACCCTGAGGATAAACAACTGAGCCAATGCATCTGAGGCTGAGCGAGTTTAACAAACAGTTCTAGATGTCTTTTTAATTAATCAACGGGATGATATACCATTCCTTTGCCTAGTGTACTGTCATACAGCATAATTCTCATGAGAAAATTCACTTAAGTGTATTTCCTCATTCATCTGAACTTGGATGCTGGTTCCTCTACTGTACTAATTTACAAAGATATGCAAAATGGAAATAGTGCCAAGCTGTTTTCATGTCTTTGTAAGAGGATGTTAAGAAAATTTTCTTCTGGGTTGGCATTGTGGTTGACTTTCCAAAGCTACAAAAATCAAATACTTAACCCTCGTGTCTTAATTATCTTGTCCTGCTATAACAGAAATACAATAAGTGGGTGACATTAACAAACACATTTATTTTCTCACATTTTAGGAGGCTAGACAGAAGTTTGAATTCAGGGCACCAGCTCTGGAGGAAGGCGTTCTATCTGTGTCTCTTCGAGGGGTAGGTCCTTGTCTCTTTTCAGCTTCTGTTCCTTGGTTCCTTGGTGATCTTCAAGTGGCATGGTATCTACCTTCTCCCAATTGTGCTTGCTATCCCTGGCTTAATCTGCTCTTTTATATCTCAAAAAAGATTGATTTAAGACACATCCTACATTATTGGAAAACCTGGTGGTGCAGTGGTTAAGAGTTCTGTTGCTAACCAAAAAGTTGGCAGTTTGAATCCACCAGCCATTCCTTGGAAACCACGTGAAGCAGTTCTACTTTTTCATATCGGGTTGCTGTGAGTCAGAATAGACTCAATGGTAATGTTTGTTTGTTTGTTTTTATTACATTATTAACACAACGAAAAAACACATTCCCGTATGGAATTATAACCACGGGTAGAGGAGTTAGGACTTGCAACAGATATTTTGGGGCAGACACAATTCAATTTATAACGCCCTACAGTCAAGATAATTTGGGGGTCAAGCAACCATTACAGAGCTAAATAACTGGCAGCTGGACAGATTCTGCTATCAGAAACCTTTATCTAGAATCTCTCATTATTCCATATACAGTGGAGTTGCTAAAAGAGAAAGATTAGTGGAACCATGTCATCATCAGCTTAGAAACGATTTTCCCTCCATTTTCTGTGAATGTTGCAACCTGACAATGACTTTCAAGGTCAAGTTTAAAAGGTCTTAGAGAACCAGATACATGAATACGCAGTGCTTCTTAGAATGACAGTCTTCTGTTTACAGTGATTTGGTATATCACACTGTATTTGCTGCTCTGCCCTCTCAATTTGAGTAGAAGAGAAAGAGAATTTCAGAGAGACATTTGGGCACAGAGAGTGAGCAGAAGTGAAGTAGTCATTACAATTATGACTTGTTAAACCAAGAATGTGCAGGTTTCCCTCAGATCAATTAAACATTAGAAAAGGTAATCACACTTTAGGCATTTTGCAAGAACCCTTTCAAGTTTAGCTGCTTCCAGATTAAGGAACACTAATGCAATTTTCTATGTTATGTACCTCAGAGTTATATACTGGTGAGGGATTTGTTGTAGCACTGCAATTTGTGTGAAGTCCATTGAATTTACTCATATGCACCATATAGGAGTATCTGCATTTAGACACCCTCCCACAAAGATCCAATGTTAATCAAAAGAGATTTAAAGGAGCACCAGATAAATAAAAGGTGTCCTTTTCCATCTGTCTTCTGCCTTTGTCCCAATCACGAACTATCTCTGAGTAGAGAAGAGGCAATGAAAGGAGCCCAAGACACCACCCAAATTTCAATGCCTGGCTGAAGCTAGTTGAATATGAAGCTGATATTTTTCCATTGACCAGACTAAACTCAATGTGACTAGCAAGTAATGGCTTTACATGATATGAAATTAAGAACTGGGAAAGAAATTTCACCTGTGCACAATAGATTGGAGTGCCTAAAAAAATATACATATATATATATATATTATTTCACATATAAACAGACAAAGTCATAGATTTGGAGCAAAACCTAAGCCCTTCATACTGTTGGATTCTTAAACACTAGTGTTACATTTGAATAACGTTTCTTACTTTTAAAAAATTAATCCATGTATATCTTTTATAGTTTCATCTCATGGTAAGCATAAAAAAAAAACAAAAAAAACCCAGTGCTGTTGAGTCAATTCTGACTCGTAGCGACCCTGTAGGACAGAGTAGAACTGCCCCCTAGAGTTTCCAAGGAGCACCTGGGAGATTTGAACTGCCAACCATTTGGTTCGCAGCTGTAGCACTTAACCACTATGCCACCAGGGTTTCCACAGTAAGCATATGGCATAAAAACTAAAGTATTATCATCTTTATTTAAAAAAAATGAGGACACTGAAGTTGGAAAAGCTAACATGCCTAATTTTCTTATGTTTTTATTGATGGTAAGTTGAAAGTTAGGTATCATAACTCAGTACTTCAATAACAGTCATTATTTATTTAACCAGAAAAAAAGAACCTTATTGCTTATAATGTATTAAATAATTATGAATACACCAAATTTAACTCAATTTCAGATGGAACCCCAAATCTACATACATGGATAAGTATTTTTATTTTTGTCTATAGTTGCAAAGACTGTCGTTTACTTAGTTTGCTCAGAATGACAGCTATTGTTCCGCCATGCCAGATGTCAATCAAGTTTAAAAACATAAAGTGTAGTCACGTAGAATGATTACTACATATGTCTTTTAAAAAAAAAAAAAAGAACTGTTGCTGTCCAGTCAATGGCAAGCCCATGTGCCTAAAAATCGAAATGTGCTTCATAGGGTTTTCAATGGCTTATATTTTGGAAGTAGATTTCCAAGCCTTTCTTCTGAAGCAGTTTTGGGTGGACTCGAATCTCCAATCTTTTGTTTAGCAGTTGAGTGCAGCATTAACAGTTTGTACCACCCAAGGAACCCACTATGTCGTAGGAGTTTGCAAAAATAATTAAGCTTTTATACTTGGTCGTGTGTATAGTATTTTTAAGTATTAACTAAATGTTAGTTATTAATGGAATGTCTAGTTACACAAGGCTTTGCAATGCAGCAAATTTTTCTCTTTATCTACTGTCTCTATCATGACTGTAATCCTAATATAATACATAAAAATAACAATGATTGTACCTTCCTTATTGCTGTAATGTTGTTTCCAAATTCTGAATGATGTGGGCAAGCCTATTATATTTGTAACCTTAATATTTTCATGTGCCTGTACAGTGTATTCTTCTTAGAGATATTATAGAATTTATATACAATTGGATTATAATCATCAACTTACTTTTTTTTTGTTACACTGGAAATGAACAAGCACAAAAGCCATTCTTTTCCATCACTGAATCATTTCCTACGTAGATACTGAAATTTGGGAATAAAGAGATGAATAAATACATGAATAAAAGGTATATGTAAAAGATCTCTGAGACTATTTAAATCACAGACGAGTGTAAGGTATCACCAAGACTTACAGGTTTTAAATTCCTCAGAGAGAAGTCACCATGTTCCTTTCTCATATTGGAACGCATTGTGTTCCAGATCTTAAAAACATATAGATACATATAAAGACCAAAACTTATTTGAATTATACTAAAAATCTGCATAACAACCCTTTTCATGATTTGACAAGTACTTCAAGTTTTTTTTTCTTATACTTCACTTTGTAGTCTACAATTTAACAATGAAGTCTGTTAAGCAAAATTTTCTAGTCAACATAATTTGGGAGAACAAGAAAAAAAGAAAATTTGAAATTGTAATTCTTCTAAAATATAGTCATTAATTAATGTTTTATATTTTAAGCCAGATGAATCATTATCACAACACTGTTCATATAACTTGTGGGGTTCATATAATTAAAATAATCATAAAACCAAAACCCGCTGCCATCAAGTTGATTCCGACTCATAGAGACCGTATGGGACAGAGTAGAACTGCCCCATAGAGTTTCCAAGGAGCGCCTGGCAGATTCGAATTGCTGACCTCTTGGTTAGCAGCCGTAGCACTTAACCAGTACACCACTAGGCTTTCCAAAATAATCATAGGGTAACCTAAATTTATTTTTGTAGTTTGCAACGTGGAACTTTTATAATTTACAGAAAAATAGAAGTGACATGTGTTTTAGTTTTAGTGCATTTACTTTGCATGTTTTAGAAAAACTATGAATATCTCCAAAGAAGTTTTAAAACATGAAAATTCTATAAAAATTACTTAATATCATGACCAATATTTATCCAGAAAATATACATTAAATTTCACAAAGTATAAAGTTCTGTATTCAAAGTGCAACACAATAGTATGTTTTAAACTGAATTTAATGAACAATAACACAGAGCATGGAAATTCTAGAAACATTACTGAAAACACTACCAATATTCATCTTGAAAATGCACAAGAAATTACGTACATTTGAAACACTACATTTGAAGTATGAAGCAATAATAACTGTGTCTTTTAAGAGCTGAGAAAATAAACAGAATTAAAACAACTTTACTCCATCTTAACTACAGTGTGCCTTCAAGGAAAATGTAAGTTTTTCAGAAAATTCAGTAGGAGAAATAAGCTTTACCGTATTTTAAAATATGTTAATAGGCACTGCATTGGAGAAAGTCAGGCACAGACGTTAAAGTGAGGGATTTGCAAAATATCAGATCAAATGATGTGACAGGTAAAGAGACTCTAAAAGAACAAGCATACCTGTACAAACATCTATGAATTTCAGGTTTATATTTAATTGTTCTTTATACGCCCCCCCCCCAAAAAAAGTTGGTGTGCAGTCGATTCTAACTCATGTCAACCACAAGTATCTGTATTTTTGCTAAAAAAAAAAAAAAAGCTCCCAATTTGTAGAAAACACTATGTTCTGGAGGAAGTTTTTGAAGACTTGTTTTACTTCCTGGTTCCTCAGGGAATAAATGAAGGGGTTCTGCACGGCGGCAACAGAGGTGTTGGCAATAGCAACTCCTTTGGTCAATGATGCTTTTCTTTTGCAGAGGGATTGGCATACATGAAGATGCAGCTTCCGTAAGAGGTGGAAATGACAGTCATGTGGGAGGAACAAGTGAAGAAAGTTTTTTTCTCTCACTGGAAGACAGGATTCTCAGAATAGTCCTGATGACACACATGTAGGACAAAATCATTAATGCCAAAGTGAATAGCAAAGAAACCAAAGCCAAGTAAAAACCAGTTACTTCTAGGAGCCATGTATTTGAGCAAGATAGTTGTAAGAGGGGAAAATAGTCGCATGCAAAGTGATCAATGACTTTGGAAGCACAGTAATCGGGGGGGGAGGAGAAGAAACATAAGAAGTGGGAATATGGTCAGAAACCCTCTCAACCACACACATAACACAAGCAGGGAGCAGAGTTTCCTGTTCATGGTGCTTGTGTAATGCAGGGGCTTGCAGATGGCCACATAGAGGTCATAGGACATAGCCGTCAGAATGTAAAATTCTGTCACCCTCATGAAAATAAAGAAGAGTTGACCTGCACAGTTGTTGAAGGAAATGGTCTTATCCCTGGTAATAATTGCACCCAGAAATCTAGGAATGCATACAGTTGTAAAGGAGATTTCTAGGAAGGAGATGTTCCGGAGGAAGAAATACATAGGTGTCTGTAGATGGCAGTCCACCGAGGTTAAGGTGGTAAGAATCAGGTTTCCAGTGAAGCTTACTACATATGTGATAAATAGAAAGAGGAAGGTCACAATCTGAAGGTCAGGATCATCAGAAAGGCCTAGGAGGACAAGCTCTGTGACCACTGTGTAGTTGTTCATTTCTCTCTCTCTCTTCAATTTTTCTTTTAACCCCATTTAGACAAAAATAGTATTAAGGGAAAGAGATGAAAGATATAATTCATCATGATCAGCATCATCATCTCCAATATTCTAAAATATCCTATATAATCCATGCAAATTTTTTCTTATTTTTAGGATCTTGCTGGCATTCTTTTAATACACATTTATTAGTTCTTTTATATTAAAAATACAGTAGTAGATAAGAAATCTTCACACAACAAAGCACATCTTTGGGAGACAACAAAATAATTGTCATTTTATGTCCTATTTATGCAAACTCTGATTACAATTTTGTTGAAACAGCCATAAGAATTACATAGCCCTTTCTTTTCACTCAGAATTAGACAATCTATCTATTAAACAATCTATCTCCTAGAAACAGAAATGGGTTACTTTAACTTACCAAAAAGTAAAAGTCAAACTTAGAAGCCTGAAGTAACAACTCATTATTTTTTTTTAGGATATAAGAAATCAGTTGCCTCATTACAAGTAACATATTTAAATTTTTAACCCTAAGATTTATGGGTCTAATTGCCAAGACAATATGAGTACACTAAATACAATTGCTACAAGACAGAATAAGTAACCCAATTATTTAAAAAATAGAAAAATTTCAATTACTCACTGGTTTGTCTTCTTATTCCATCATGATCTTTAATGTTCCACATTCTGTATGGCTTCCTATAAAGTACATGTGTGTATTTAAATATAAACATTTTTATTTTTGAACTGAAAGATGCATAATGTATTTATTTTTCATTTTGACTGAAGCACAAATTTAAAAGTGACTGCTAGCCTTTTATCTTATCAACTCTGTCACTGGATTATGGCTCATTGCATTTTCCATGAAATTATCTTCCTGAGTGTCTTAGTCTAATGCTGCTGTAACAGAAATAACACAAGTGGATGGGCTTTAACAAAGAGAAATTTATTTCTTCACAGTGAAGTAGGGTAAAAGTCCAAATTCAGGGCATCAATCTTCCCCCAGATTAGGAGCTTCTCCATGGATGGACCCCAGATCCAAAGGACTCGCTCTGCTCCTGGTACTGTTATCTTGGTGGTATGCGGTCCCACACTTTCTGCTTGTTTCCCTTCCTTTCATCTCCTGTAAGATAAAAGGTGCTATAGGCCATACCCCAGGGAAACTCCCTTTATTTATGGATCAGGGATGTGACCTGGGTAAAGGTGTTACACTCCTACCCTAGTAGTTTTTAACATAAAATTACAATCACCAGATGAAGGACAACCACGCAGTACTGGAAATTATGGTCTGATCAATTTGACACATATTATTGGGGTATACAATTCAATCCATGACACTGAGTTATTAAGCTTTTTGGAAAAAAATTTCATTCCCTTGTAATTCTTTCTCACGGTTATCTTCTCCATAAGTCCACTTATCCAAATGGATATCCAGAAAAGTTAAGAAAAAACTTTTTCCATTTTCCTAACCTACTCAGTTAGTTCCCACCTATTCAAATACTATTTGGATGTAGTAATAGTTTATCAATTCTGTCTATTAACATCTTGACAGCTGTCTCCTTTTGATTTTAGAGAGTAAAATTTCTGTTGTGAAGAATAAAATGTAAAATCATTGCATACCTTCCAACAACTAGCAACATTCACACTAATCATATTTTATTTTATAATGGCTTAAAGCAGTTTTTCAGGACATAAAAAGTAGAACGTCAGAAACCTTCAAAAGATGTGGAAATATTTTTAACCTCAGCAAAGACTGTGTACTGATCTCCTGGAAACCAGACAAAGTCAGGCCACATCTCTGCTATATTATAGACCATAAGGGAAATCTGGAAGGGGCCCTTGCATTTCTCAGTAACCTGCTCACTCCTCTCCCTAGCAGATCTCTCTTGAGAAGAGTTATGTTCATCCTTGCATCCCACAGAGGACCTGAGATGGTGACTTCTATGCAATATTTATATCCATTAATAAGTTGCTTAATATTCATCCTTTCTTCATATTTTATGAGTAATAAAATAAGAAACCCACTCTCTTATCAAAGGTGAAATTTTGATCAAATTTGTAAAGAATTGTCTTCATTAGAAATGTGAAAGTTTTGAACATACGCCTTTCAATTAGCAGCTGAGAGTGTTAACCATTTGCAATAACCAGGGACTCCCATTATTAAAATACACTTCTTTATTTGTCTAAACCTAGTAAATATATACAATTTCAGAACTGTTAAACCATATACCTATAATTTTACCACTGCAAGCTCAGTATTTGTGATCTATTTCTCTTGGTTTTAGAGCATCCAAAAGATTTTTTTTACCCTGGCTGGGCTAAGATGGTAGAATATACAGATACCTCTGGCGAACCCTCTATACAACAAAGACACAAAAAACCAAGTGAAACAAGTATATTTATGACAAGCTAGAAGCCCTGAGCTTCAAAGGCAAGTTTAGAAAAAGAACAGAGGGGAAGGGGGAAGAAGAGACAGTACAGAAGTAGAGAGGAGTTACTGGGCCTGAATCTCGGAAAGCCCTCAGGCATCATTCTGGAGTGGCGGCAGTGGGTTGGTACTAGCATTTTGCCACAGTTTCCTTAGGGAGAAGCAGTCAGCCACACAGCCTACTCATACGTTTGGAACCAGAGAAGAATGGCGCTCTCAGCAAAAGCTAAGTACTTCTGTATGTTTTACCACACCCCCCACTCACAAGCCAGCTTCAGCGGCTGAATTCCTTGGGCCTGAGATAGGCACTGTTGAGTGCCTAGAGGCATCCTCCCAGCCATGGAGAAGGAAAAAAATTGTAATTGGGGGAAAAGATAATTTGCCAGCTCCACTAACCAGGGAAGCTCAGCACAGAAGCCGCTCCTGTCCAGGCACAAACGGTCCATGGACTTTGAGCACCTTTCCCCTCTGCATGGACCTGTGTGGGCCTATTTCAGGAGACTAGACCCTTGTTGGCAGACTCTAACCATTACAGCTGTGCGGCGGAGAGGTGGGTGATGTTTGGCATTGCTTTGCCCATTAAACAGGGTCCTCACCTACCCACATGATGGGCCTAAGAACTGATACCTCCACTCAGGTCACGCAGCCACCCACTACAGGGTTCCAAGGATAACTACTACCTCCCAGTCTTTACAACCAAAAATATTAGGAGCCCATGGTCCGTCTGAAGAACCCACCCTGCGCACTCTAGGGAACAGGGATGCGCTTTCCTCAGAGACACTCGGGGGTCAGTTCTCAGCCCCATGCCTTGTTCAGAGCGTGAACCCCTGCTGCAATCAGATATTGGTATATACACCAATCACCACTGCCCCTCTAAGACTGTAGGACAGAGGCTGTACCACACACTTCATGATCAGCTACCTGGACACCTGAGCTGAATTCATACAAGAAAAGTGAATGGACTCCTAGAATGATATAACTGATAACAGCTCTTTCCATCTGGGGACAGGACGTCAGAGTTCCAAAGGTGAAAATAATAAAGCTAGCTCACTCAAGCAACCCATTTGGGCATATCAAAACAAAACAAAAGAAAGCAAGAGGCTACGACAGAGTAAGCAGGCATAAACTAATATAATAACTTTTAGATGGCTCAAAGACAACAGTCAATATCAAGTCACATAAAGAAACAGACCACGGTCATCTCAATAAGCTCTCCAAACAAAGAATCCAGGGATCTTCTAGATAAAAGTGCATTCCTGGAATTACCAGAGGCAGAATACAAAAGATTAATATACAGAACTCTTCAAGACATCAGGAAGGAAATGAGACAATACGCAGAACAAGCCAAGAAACACACAGATAAAGCAATTGAATAAATTAAAAAGATTATTCAGAAACATAATGAAAAATTTAATAAGCTGGAAAAATCCACAGACAGACAGCAATCAGAAATTCAGAAGATTAACAATAAAATTACAGAATTACACGACTCAACAGAAAATCAGAGGAGCAGAATTGAGCAAGTAGAAGCCATAATTTCTCAACTTGAACATAAATCACTTGGCAGTAACATATTTGAAGAAAAATCGGAGAAAAGAATTAAAAAAAAATGAAGAAACTTTAAGAATGATGTGGGACTCTATCAAGAGAAATAACCTGTGAGGGACTGGAGAACAAGAACAGGGAGGGATAACAGAAAATACAGAGAGAATTGTTGATTTTTTGGCTGAAAACTTCTCTGATATTGTGAAAGATGAGAAGATATCTATCTAAGATGCTCATCGAACTCCACATAAGGTAGATGTTAAAAGATAGTCACCAAGAGATATTATAATCAAACTTGCCAAAACCAAAGATAAAGAGAGTATTTTAATAAACAAAAAGTCACCTACAAAGGAGAGTCAATAAGAATAATCTCAGACTACTAAGCAGAAACCATGCAGGCAAGAAGGCAATGGGATGACTTATTTAAAAAAATTGAAGGAAAAAAATTGCCAACCAAGAATCATATATCCAGCAAAACTGTCTCTTAAATACAAAGGTGAAAGTAGGACATATCCAGATAAATAGAAGTTTAGAGAATTCGTAAAAACCAACCAAAACTACAAGAAATTCTAAAAGGAGTTCTTTTGTTAGAAAATCGATAATATCAGGCATCAACCCAAGACTGGAACACTGGGCAGAGCAATCAGAAGTCAACGCAGACAGAGAAATAAAAAAAAAAGCAAGATAAAAAAACCCTCAACATTAAAAAAGTAAGAGGGACTAAGAAATGTAATCATAGATCTTCCATATGGAAAGGAAGATACAGCGATACAAAGAAGTGAAAGTAAGGTTTAAATTTAGAAAACCAGGGGTAAACTTAATCTGTGTGCTGAACAAATAATCTGAGAAGCTGGACTATATGAAGACGAACGGGGCATCAGGATTTGAGGAAGACTCATTAACAACCTGCGTTATGCAGATGGTACAACCTTGCTTCCTGAAAGTGAAGAGGACTTGAAGCACTTACTAATGAAGATCAAAGACCACAGCCTTCAGTATGGATTACACCTCAACATAAAGAAAACAAAAATCCTTACAACTGGACCAATGAGCAACATCATGATAAATGGAGAAAAGATTGAAGTTGTCAAGGATTTCATTTTACTTGGATCCACAATCAACACCCACGGAAGCAGCAGTCAAGAAATCAAAACACGCATTGCATTGGGCAAATCTGCTGCAAAGGACCTCTTCAAAGTGTTGAAGAGCAAAGATGTCACCCTGAAGACTAAGGTGCGCCTGACCCAAGCCATGGTATTTTCAATCACATCATATGCATGTGAAAGCCGGACGATGAATAAGGAAGACCGAAGAAGTTGACGCCTTTGAATTGTGGTGTTGGCGAAGAATATTGAATATATCATGGACTGCCAAAAGAACGAACACATCTATCTTTGAAGAAGTGCGGCCAGAATGCTCCTTAGAGGCAAGGATGGTGAGACTGCGTCTTACATACTTTGGGCATGTTGTCAGGAGGGATGAGTCCCTGGAGAAGGACGTCATGCTTGACAGAGTACAGGGTCAGTGGAAATGAGGAAAAACCTCAAAAAGGTGGATTGACACAGTGGCTGCAACAATGAGCTTAAGCGTAACAAGGATTGTAAGGATGGCGCAGGACCGGGCAGCGTTTTGTTCTGTTGTGCATAGGGTCACTATGGTCGGAACCAACTCGACAGCACCTAACAACAACAACAGGGGTAAATAATAAGGTAACCAAAAGGACACAAAGTATTGTACCCATCAAAATAAAATACAAGAAAAAAATACTCAGCAGAAACAAAATCAAAAACAATGAATATGAGGAAAGGACTATATATAATCTACTCAGCACATAAAATTAAGTCGGAAAAAGAAACTGTTAACAACACACACAAAAAGACATCAAAATGATAACACTAACTTCAGACATATCCATAATCACGCTGAATGTAAACGGACTAAATGTACTAATAAAGAGAAAGAGAGTGGCAAAATGGACTAAAAAACACGATCTGTCTATGTGCTGCCTACAAGAGACACCTTAAACTTCGAGACACAAACAAACTAAAACTCAAAGGATGGAAAAAGTATATCAAGCAAACAACAATCAAAAAAGAGCAGGAGTGCCATTGTTAATTTCTGACAAATAGGCTTTAAAGTTAAGTCCATCATAAAGGATAAGGAACGACACTATATAGTGATTAAAGGGACAGTATACCAAGAAGATATAACCATATTTAATGTTTATGCACGCAATGATAGGGCTAAAAGATACATAAAACAAACTCTGTCAACATTGAAAAGTGAGATAGACAGCTCCGCAATAATAGTAGGAGACTTCAACACATCACTTTCAGTAAGGGACAAGACATCCAGAACGAAGATCAATAAAGATGCAGAAGATCTAAATGCCACAATCAACCAACAGGACCTCATAGACCTACAACAACCAACTATACTTTCTTTCCTAGTGCACATGGAACATTCTCTAGAGTATAGCACATATTAGGTCATAAAGCAATCCTTAGAAGAATTCAAAACATTGAAATATTACAAAGCATCTTCTCTGACCATAAGGCTATAAAAGTGGAAATCAATAACAGAAAAAACAGGGAAAAGAATTAAAACACTTGGAAACTGAACAATACCCTGCTCAAAAAAGATTGGATTATAGAAGACATTAAGGATGGAATAAAGGAATACATAGAATTCAATGAGAATGAAAACACTTCCTATCAGAACCTTTGGGACACAGTGAAAGCAGTGCTCAGAGGTCAATTTATATCAATAAATGCACACATACAAAAAAGAAGAAAGGGCCAAAATCTAAGAATTATCCCTACGACTTGAATAAATATAAAGAAAACAACAAAAGAAACCCTCAGGCACCAGAAGAAAACATTTAATAAAAATTAGAGCTGAACTAAATGAAATAGAAAACAGAAAAAGAAATGAAAGAATTAAAAAGACCAAAAGCTGGTTCTTTGAAAAAAATCAAAAAAAATTCATAAACCATAGGCTGAACTCACAAAAGAAAAACAGGAAGGAAACAAATAACCCGAATAAGAATTGAGATGGGTGATATTACAACAGACTCAGATGAAATTAAAAGAATCATATCAGATTACTACGAAAAAGTGTACTCTAACAAATTGGAAAACCTAGAAGAAATGGATGAATTCCTAGAAACACACTATCTACCTAAGCTAACACAAACACAGGTAGAACAGCTAAACTGACAGATAACAAAAGAAGAAATTGAAAAGATAATCAAAAAAGTCCCAACAAAAAAAGTCTTGGCTCTGACAGCTTCACTGCACAGTTCTACCAGACTTTCAGAGAAGAGGTTACTCCACTACTACTAAAGGTATTTCAGACCATAGAAGAGGACGGAATACTCCCAAACTCATTCTATGAAGCCAGTATATCCATGATACCAAAATGAGCTGAAGACACCACAAAAAAGAAAATTACAGACCTATGTCCCACATGAACTGATATGCAACAATCCTCAACAAAATTCTAGCCAATAGAATTCAACAACATGTCAAAAAAATAATTCACCATGACCAAGTGGGATTCATAACAGGTATGCAGGAATGGTTCAACATTAGAAAAACAATGAATGTAATCCACCACATAAATAAAAAAAAGACAAGAATCACATGATTTTATGAACTGATGCAGAAAAGGCATTTGACAAAGTTCAACACCCATTCAGGATAAAAACTCTCAGCAAAATAGGAATAGAAGGAAAATTCCTCAACATAATAAAGGGCATTTATACAAAGCCAACAGCCAACATCATCCTAAATGGAGAGAGCCTGAAAACATTCCCATTGAGATAGGGAACCAGACAAGGATACCTTTTATCACTGCTGTTATTCAACATTGTGCTGGAGGTCCTAGCCAGAGCAATGAGGCTAGATAAAGAAATCAAGTGCATCCAGATTGGCAAGGAAGAAGAATAATTATATCTATTTCCAGATGACATGATCTTATACACAGAAAACCCTAGGGAATCCTCCAGAAAACTACTGAAACTAATAGAAGAGTTCAGCAGAGTATCGGGATACAAGATAAACATACAAAAATCTACGCCAACAAAAAGAAATTCGAAGAGGAAATTACCAAATGAATACCATTTACAGTAGCCCCAAGAAGATAAAATAAGCCCCCAAGAAGATAAAATACTTAGGAATAAATCTCACCAGAGATGTAAAAGACCTTTACAAAGAAAACTGCAAAACACTTCTGCAAGAAACCAAAAGAGACCTACTTAAGTGGAAAAACATACCTTGCTCATGGACACGAAGCCTTAAAATTATAAAAATATCTATGCTGCCCAAAGTGATCTATACATTTAATGCAATTCCAATCCAAATTCCAATGACTTTCTTTAATGAAATGGAAAAACAAATCCCCAACTTCATATTGAAAGGAAAGAGACCCCGGATAAGTAAAGCATTAATGAAAAAGAAGAACAAAGTGGGAGGCCTTACTCTACCTGATTTTAGGGCCTATTATACTGCCACAGTAGTCAAAATAGCCTGGTACTTGTACAAAAGCAGATACTTAGACCAATGGAACCGAATTGAGAATCCAGACATAAATCCATCCATACATGAGCAGTCGATATTTGACAAAGGCCTGAAAACAGTTAAATGGGGACAAGACAGTCTTTTTAACAAATGGTACCAGCATAACTGGATATCCATCTGCAAAAAAATGAACCAAAACCCATACCTCACTCCATGTACAAGAACAAGCTCAAAACGGATCAAAGACCTATGTATAAAATCTAAAACGACAGAGATCATGAAAGAAAAAATTGGGACAACGTTAGGAGCCCTAATACATGGCATAAACAGTATACAAAACATTACTAGAAATGCAGAAGAAAAACTAGGTAACTGGGAGCTTCTAAAAATCAAACACCTACACTCATCCAAAGACTTCACCAAAAGAGTAAAAAGATTACCTACAGACTGAGAAAATGTTTTTAGCTATGGCATTTCTGATCAGCACCTAGTCTCTAAAATCTACATGATACTGTAAAAACTCAACTGAAAAAGACAAACAACCCAATTAAAAAATGGGCAAAAGACACTTCACTAAAGAAGACATTCAGGTAGCTAACAGATATATGAGGAAATTCTCACAATCATTAGCCATTAGAGAAATGCAAACCAAAACTACAATGAAATTCCATCTCACAACAGCAAGGCTGGCATCAATCCAAAAAACACAAAACAATAAATGTTGGAGAGACTGTGGAGAGATTGGAACAGTAATACGCTGCAGGTGGGAAAGTAAAATGGTACAACCACTTTGGAAATCCATTTGGCGCTTCTTAAAAAGCTAGAAATAGAGCTACCATACGATCCAGCAATCCCACTCCTTGGAATATATCCTAGAGAAATAAGAGCCTTTACATGAACAGATATATGCACTCCCATGTTTATTGCAGCACTGTTTACAATAGCAAAAAAATGGAAGCAACCAAGGTGCCTATCAACGGATGAATGGATAAATTATGGTGTAGTCACACAATGGAACAGTACGCATCGATAAAGAACAGTGAGGAATCTGTGAAACATTTCTTAACATGGAGGAACCTGGAAGGCATTATGCCGAGTGAAAATAGCCAGTTGCGAAAGGAGAAATATTATATAAGACCACTATCATAAGAACTTGATAAATAGTTTAAACTGAGAAGAAAACACTCTTTTGTGGTTAACAGAGGGCAGAGGGGGGAGCGGGACAGAGGCGCATTCACTAATTAGATAGTATATAAGAACTACTTAGGTGAAGTGAAAGACAGCACACAATACAGGGGAGGTCAGCACAATTGGACTAAACCAAAAGCAAAGAAGTTTCCTGAATAAACTGCTTCGAAGTTCAGCATAGCAGGGGCAGGGGTTTGGGGACGCTGGTTTCAGGGGACATCTAAGTCAATTGGCATAATAAAATCTATTAAGAAAACATTCTGCATCCCACTTTGAAGAGTTGTGTCTGGGGTCTTAAACGCTAGCAAGCAGCCATCTAAGATGCATCAATTGGTCTCAACCCACCTGGATCAAAGGAGAATGAAGAACACCAAGGACACAAGGTGACCATGAGCCCAAGAGACAGAAAGGGCCACATGAACCAGAGACTACATCAGCCTGAGATCAGAAGAACTAGATGGTGCCCGGCTACAACTGATGACTGCCCTGACAGGGAACACAACAGAGAACCCCTGAGGGAGCAGGAGAGCAGTGGGATGCAGACCCCAAATTCTCATAAGACCAGACTTAATGGTCTGACTGAGACTGGAAGAACCCCGGTAGTCATGGTCCGCAGACCTTCTTTTGCCCCAGGACAGGAACCATTCCCGAAGCCAGCTCTTCAGACACGGATTGGACTGGACAATGGGTTGGAGAGGGATGCTGGTGAGGAGTGAGCTTCTTGGATCAGGTGGACACTTTAGACTGTGTTAGCATCTCCTGCCTGGAGGGGAGATGAGAGTGTGGAGGGTGTTAGAAGCTGGCGAAAAGCACACGAAAAGAGAGAGTGGAGGGAGAGAGTGGGCTGTCTCATTAGGGGGAGAGTAATTGGGAGTGTGTAGCAAGGTGTACATGGGTTTTTGTGTGAAAGACTGGCTTGATTTGTAAATTTTCACTTAAAGCACAATAAAATTATTTTTGAAAAAAAGCTAGAAATAGAACTACCGTAAGATTCAGCAATCCCACTCCTTAGAATATATCCTAGAGAAATAAGAGCCCTTACATGAATAGATATATGCACACCCGTGTTCATTGCAGCACTATTTACAATAGCAAAAAGATGGTAGCAACCAAGTTGCCCATCAGTGGATGAATGGATAAATGAATTATGGTATTCCACACAATGAAATACTACACATCGATACAGAACAGTGACGAATCTGTGAAACCTTTCATAACATGGAGGAATCTGGACAGCATTATTCTGAGTGAGATTAGTCAGTTGCAAAAGGGCAAATATTTTATAAGATCACTATTATAAGAACTCAAGAAATAGTTTAAACAGAGAAGAAAATGTTCTTTGATGGTTTAGAGAGGGGGAGATAGGGAGGGTGGGAGAGAGGTGTTCCCTAATTAGATAGTAGAAAAGACCTACTTTAGGTGATGGGAAAGATAACACAATACAGGCAAGGTCAGCGCAACTGGATTAAACCAAAAGCAAAGATGTTTCCAGAATAAACTGAATGCTGTGAAGGTCAGCGTGGCAGGTGCAGGGTTTGGGGACTATGGTTTCAGGGGACATCTAAGTCAATTGGCATAATAAAATCTATTAAGAAAACATTCTACATCCCATCTTGGATAGAGGCGTCTGGGGTCTTAAACGCTAGAAGCGGCCATCTAAGATGCATCAATTGGTCTTAACCCACCTGGATCAAAGGAGAATGAATAACGCCAAGGACACAAGGTAATTACAAGCCCAAGAGACAGAAAGGGCCACATAAAGCAGAGACTACATCAGCCTGAGACCAGAAGAGCTAGATGGTGCCCAGCTACAACCGATGAGTGTCCTGACAGGGAACATAACAGAGAATCCCTGAGGGAGCAGGAGAGCAGTGGGATAGAGACCCCAAATTCTTGTAAAAAGACCAGACTTAATGTTCTGACTGAGACTAGAAGGACCCTGGTGGTCATGGCCCCCAGACCTTCTCTTGGCCCAGGACAGGAACCATTCCCAAAGCCAACTCTTCAAACAGGGATTGGGCTGGACAATGGATTGGAGAGGGATGCTGGCGAGGCGTGAGCTTCTTAGATCAGGTGGACACTTGAGACTATGTTGGCATCTCCTCTCTGGAGGGGAAATGAGAGGGTAGAGGGAGTTAGAAGCTTGTGAAATGTACACGAAAAGAGAGAGGGGAAGGAGTGAGCTGGCTGTCTCATTAGGGGGAGAACAATTGGGAGTATGTAGCAAGGTGTATATAAGTTTTTGCAAACTTTCACTTAAAGCACAATAAAAATTTGAAAAAAAAAATTCTGTTTATCAAAACTACTCAGGATACTGATTTTCTTACTTGCCTTCTCATTTGTTAAAAAAAAAAACCCAGTGCCATCTCATTTGTTAAATATCTCATTAATTCACAAAAAAGTAATTTCAATCTGCACTGCATTTTGAGTTCACCAACATCCTGGTAATTATTTTTAATTCACAGTCTATAAAAATAGTGCTTTGCTGTTATGTGGATGTTGAAAAACGCTTGGAGTCATGCATCCACCTGTATCATCTCACAGTTTTTGTGTTACACTTATTTAGTTAAACTTTTTTTCCTTTCACGATTCCTGCCAAACTCTGTTTTGTTATCAATCCCTATATTTTTGTCACTCTAGAAAACCATACAAATAGGGTCATACAATATAAAGCCTTGAGTCTGGCTTCTTTCACTTAGGAAAATGAACTTGTGTTTCAGCCATGTTGATTTGTGAATCAAGAATTTACTCCTTCATAATTTTGGATTAGTTTTCCATTATATGGATATTTCACAGTTCGTTCATCCATTCACCTACCAAAGCACATTAGAATGGTCTCCAGTTTTTGGTGATTATAAATAAAGATGTTACATGCGCTATCGTAGATATATTTTTGTAAATATAAGTTCTCAGTTCAATTGGGCAAAACACGTAGGAGTGGGATTGCTGAGTTCCACGGTAAGTGTATGCTGAACATAATAAGAAACTGTCAAACTTTTCCAAAAAGTCACCCTGCCATTTTGCATTCCACCAGAAGTGTGTGAGAGTTCCTGTTTCTCCACGTTCTCTGCAACATTTTGAGGTTTTTTTTTTTTTTTTTTTGACTCTAGTTGTTCTAAGAGGTAAATGAAACTGTCACACTGTGGTTTTAAGCTTTATATTGTCCTTCTGTACAATGATGCTGAGTGTTTTTTTCTGTGCTTGTTGGTATCAATAAACTGATTTTGATGAGATTTCTCTTTCCATTTTTTTATACATATATTTTTCCTTTATTTTGTTGAGCTTGAGCATTCTTTATATGCTCTGGATATACATCCTTTATCAGAGAAGTGATTTGGGAATGCCCAATTTAATTCTTTGACTTGCTATTTTATTCTCTTAACAGTGTCTTTCACAGAGGAAAGGTTTATAATTTTGATAAAATCCATTATCAATTTTGGTTACCCATCATGTTCTTGATGTTATATCTAAAACTTGTTGCTTAATTCAAAGTTACACAATTTTCTCCTAGTTTCTCTTCTTGAATCATTCTATTTTTACATATCATTTTGCATGCAAAACCTGGACAACGAATAAGGAAGACCAAAGAGGAATTGATACCTTTGAATTATAATGTTGGCAAGAAAGACAAACAAATCTGTCTTGGAAGAAATATAGGCAGAGGGCTCCTTTGAAGTAAGGAGGGTGAGACTTGTCACGTACTTTGGATGTGTTATCAGGAGTGACCAGTCCCTGGAAAATGACATGATGCTTGCTAAAGGAGAAGGTCAGTGTGTTAGGCCGTGTTCTCTAGAGAAGCAAAACCAGTAAATTGTATAAATAAATATATATATAGAGAGAGATTTATATCAAGGAAACAGCTCATACAATTGCAGAAGCCAGAATATTCCAAGTCCATGGATCAGAATAGAGAATTCTCCTGATTCACGTAGCTTCAGGGGCTGGCAAACCCAAGATCGGTAGGTTGGAGAGCAGGGCTCTCGTTCACAGGCTGTGAAGATCAATGAATCTCAAGGTCGAAAGGTAAGCTGCTAGCTCAAGTCCCGGGAACTGGCAGTCAGAGGAACAGGAGACAGCTGCAGGATTCTGAGCAGGCAAAGGCCAGAACATCCGCTTGTATTCAGATGCAGACCACACACCTAAAGAAACTCCCTTTCAACTGATTGGCTACTCATAGAAGATCCCATCATGGGGTGATCACATATAAACACTGAGAATCATGGCCTAACCAAGTTGACACACAATCTTATCCATCACAGTCGGTAAAAAGAGGAAGACCTTCAGCGAGATGGATTGACACAGTGGCTACAACAATAGGCTCAAACGTAACAATTGTGAGGATGATGCAGAACCAGTCAGTGTTTCGTTCTGTTGTACGTAGGGTCACTATGAGTTGGAACTGACAGGATAGCACCTAATAACACATATCATTTAGATATGTTTTCCATTTAGAGTAGTTTTACGTATAAAGTGCAAAGTGTGAGTTCATATTAATTTTTTCATTCATTCTGATTTCTCCCTTTTTTTCCTATAAGAATGACAAATTGCCTAACATCTTTAACAACAAGAATTGTGAGGATGGCACAGGACTGGGCAGTGTTTCCTTCTGTTCTACATAGGATCACTATGAGTTGAAACCAACTTGATGGCACCTAGCAACAAAAACATTTTGGGGGGCACAGTCATCATTGTGAATGCAGAGAATATAGGTGTGACAAGAAATAATATCCTTACCTTCATTAATTTCTTACACTGGCAGACATATGATGTTTACATTTTTAAACTCCTGATGCATACAGCATTGTCATTTCATACATTATTTTATTTTAATTTTTATTGTGCTTTAAGTGAAAGTTTACAAATCAAATCAGTCTCTCATACAAAAATTTATATACACCTTGCTATATACTCCTAGTTGCTCTCCCCCAAATGAGACAGCACAATCCTTCCCTCTAATCTCTATTTTTCATGTCCATTTGGCCAGGTTCTGACCCCCTCTGCCATCTCATCTCCTGCCAGACAGGAGCTGCCCAAGTAGTCTCATATTTCTATTTGATCCAAGAAGTTCAACCTTTACCAGCATCGTTTTCTATCCGATAGTCCAGTCCAGTACCTGTCTGAAGAGTTAGCTTTGGGAATGGTTCCTGTGTTGGGTTAACAGAAGGTCTGGGGACCTTCTAGTCTCAGTCAGGCCATTACGTCTGGTCTATTTATGAGAACTTGACACCTGCATCCCACTGCTCTCATGCTGCCTCAGGGGATCTCTGTTGTGTTCCCTGTCAGGGCAGTCATCAGTTGTAGCTGGGGACCATCTAGTTCTTCTGGTCTCAGGCTGGTATAAGTCTCTGGTTTATGTGGCCCTGTCTGTTTCTTGGGCTTGTAATTACCTTGTGTCTTTGGAGTTCTTCATCCTCCTTTGATCCAGGTGGGTTGAGACCAATTGATGCATCTTAGATGCTCGCTTGCTAGCGTTTAAGACCCCAGATGCCACTCTCCAAAGTGGGATGCAGAATGTTTTCTTAATAGATTTTATTATGCCAATTGACTTAGATGTCCCCTGAAACCATGGTCCCCATAACCCTGCCCCTGCTACGCTGACCTTCGAAACGTTCAGTTTATTCAGGAAACTGCTTTGCTTTTGGTTTAGTCCAGTTGGTCTGACCTCTCCTGTAGAGTGTGTTGTCTTTCCCTTCACCTAAAATTGTTCTTATCTACTATCTACTTAGTGAATACCGCTCTTCCTCCCTCCCTCCCCCCTCTCTAAACCATCAAGGAATGTTTTCTCCTCTGTTTAAATTATTTTTAGAGTTCTTATAATAGTGGTCTCATACAATACTTGTCCTTTTGCAACTAATTTCTCTCAGCATAATGCCTTCCTTATTCCTCCATGTTATGAAATGTTTCATGGATTCATCATTGTTCTTTATTGATGCATAGTATTCCATTGTATGAATATATCATAATTTATTTATCCATTCATCTGTTGATGGGCACTTTGGTTGCTTCCATCTTTTTGCTATTGTAAACAGTGCTGCAATAAACATGGGTGTGCCTATATCTGTTCATGTAAAGGCTCTTATTTCTGTAGGATATAGTCCAAGGAGTGGGATTGCTGGATGGTATGGTGTTTCTATTTCTAGTTTTTTAAGTAAGTGCCAAATCGACTTCCAAAGTGGTTGTACCATTTTACATTTTCACCAGCAGTGTAGAAGTGTTCCAGTCTGCACAACCTCTCCAACATTTATTGTTTTGTGTTTTTTGGATTAATGCCAGCCTTGTTGGAATGAAATGGAATCCCAATGTAATTTGGATTTGCATTTCTCTTAATGGCTAATGATCATGAGCATTTCCTCAGGTGTCTGTTAGCTATCTGAATGTCTTCTTTAGTGACGTACCTGCTGATATCTTTTGTCCATTTTTAATTGGGTTATTTGTCTTTTTGTAGTTGAGTTTTGCAGTATCATGTAGATTTTGGAGATCAGACGCTGATCAGATGGATACGTCATAGCTAAAAACTTTTTCCCAGTCTGTAGGTAATCTTTTTACTCTTTTGGTGAAGTCTTTGGATGAGCATAGGTGTTTGATTTTGGGGAGCTCGCAGTTATCTAGTTTCTCTTCTACATTGTTAGTAATGTTTAGTTTACCGTTTATACCATGCATTAGGGCTCGTAGCATTGTCCCTATTTTTTCTCCCATCATCTTTATCATTTTTGACTTGATATTTAGGACTTTGAGGCATTTTGAGTTAGTTTCTGTGGATGGTGTGAGATACGGGTCTTGTTTCTTTCTTTTTTTTGCAGATGGATATCCAGTTATGCCAGCACCATTGTCTAAACGGAGTGTCTTTTCTCCATTTAACTGAGTTTGGGTCTTTGTTAAATATCAGCTGCTCACATGTGGATGTATTTATGTTGGGATTCTCCATTCTGTTCCATTGGTCTATGTATCTGTTTTTGTACAAGTACCAGGCTGTTTTGACTGTCATCAGGTAGAGTGAGGCCTCCCACTTTGTCCTTTCTCCATCTCATTAAAAAATGTTGTTGGAATTTGGATCAGAATTGCATTGTATCTATAGATAGCTTTTGGAGAACAGACATTTTTACAATGTTAAGTCTTCCCATCCATGAGCAAGGTATGTTTTTCCACTTATGAAAGTCTTTTTGGGTTTCTTGCAGTAGTGTCTTGTAGTTTTCTTTGTATAGGTCTTTTACGTCTCTGGTTGGATTTATTCCTAAGTATTTTATCTCGTCGGGGGCTACTGTAAGTGGTTTGATTTGGTGATTTCTTCTCTGATGTTCTTTTTGTCGGTGTAGAGGATTTCAATTGATTTTTGTATGTTTACCTTGTATCCCAATACTCTGCTTGACTCTTCTATCAGTTTCAGTAGTTTTCTTGAGTATTTTTTTAGGTTTCTCTGTGTATAAGATCATGTCATCTGCAAATAGAGTTACTTTTACTTCTTCTTTTCCAATCTGGATGCCCTTCATTTTCTTTTTGTAGCCTAATTGCTCTGGCTAGGACTTCCAGCCCAATGTTGAATAAGACTGGTGATAAGGCGCGTCCTTGTCTGGTTTCTGTTCTCTAGGGAATTATCCTCAGGCTCACTCCATTTAGGATGATGGTGGCTGTTGACTTTGTATAAATGCCCTTTATTATGTTGAGGAATTTTCCTTCTATTCCTATTTTGCTGAAAGTTTTTCTCCTGAATGGGTGTTGAACTTTGTCAAATGCCCTTTATGCATCAATTGATAAAATCATGTGATTCTTGTCTTTTTTTATTTATGTGGTGGATTACATTAATTGTTTTTCTAATGTTGAACCATCCCTGCATACCTGGAATGAATCCCACTTGGTCATGGTGAATTATTTTTTTGACATGTTGTTGAATTCTATTGGCTAGAATTTTTTGAGAATTGTTGCGAATCAGTTCATGAGGGATACAGTTCTGTAATTTTCTTTTTTGTGGTGTCTTCAGCTCATTTTGGTATCAGGGATATGCTGGCTTCATAGATTGAGTTTGGGAGTATTTCGTCCTCTTCTATGGTCTGAAATACCTTTAGTAGTAGTGGAGTTACCTCTTCTCTGAAAGTCTGGTAGAACCGCGCAGTGAAGCTGTCAGAGTCAGGACTTTTTTTGTTGGGAGTTTTTTGATTATCTTCTCAATCTCTTCTTTTGTTATCTGTCAGTTTAGCTCTTGTACCTGTGTTTGTGTTAGTTTAGGTACATAGTGTGTTTCTAGGAATTCATCCATTTCTTCCAGGTTTTCCAATTTGGTAGAGTACAATTTTTCATAGTAATCTGATATGATTCTTTTAATTTCAGTTGGGTCTGTTGTAATATCACCCATCTCATTTCTCATTTGGGTTAATTCCTGTTTTTCTTTTGTCAGTCTAGCCAATGGTTTACCTATTTTGTTAATTTTTTCAAATACCCAGCTTTTTGTTTGTTAATTCTTTCAATTGTTTTCTGTTCTCTAATTCATTTAATGCTGCTCTAATTTTTATTATTTGTTTTCTTCTGGTTCCTGAGGGTTTCTTTTTTTACTCTCTTTCTTTGTGTCCAAGTTCTAGGGACAGTTCTTTGATTTTGGCCCTTTCTTCTTTTTGTATGTTTGCATTTATTGACATCAATTGACCCCTGAGCACTGCTTTTGCTGTATCCCAAAGGTTCTGATGGGAAGTGTTTTCATTCTCATTGGATTCTATGAGTTTGTTTATTCCCTCCTTAATGTCTTCTATAATCCAGTCTTTTTGGAGCAGGGTATTGTTCCATTTCCAAATATTTGATTTCTTTTCCCTGGTTTTTCTGTTTTTGTCTTCTACTTTTATGGCCTTATGGTCTGAGAAGATGCTTTGTAATATTTCGATGTTTTGGATTCTGCTAAGGCTTGCTTTATGACCTAATATGTGGTCTGTTCTAGAGAATATTTCATGTGCACTAGAAAAGAAAGTATACTTTGCAGCTGTTGGGTGGAGTTTTCTGTATGTCTATGAGGTCAAGTTCGTTGATTGTGGCATTTAGATCTTCTGTGTCTTTACTGAGCTTCTTACTGGATGTCCTATCCTTCACCATATGTGGTGTGTTGAAGTCTCCTACTATAATTGCAGAGCTGTCTATCTCACTTTTCAATGCTGTTAGAGTTTGTTTTATGTATCTTGCAGCCCTGTCATTGCGTGCATATGTATTTAATATGGTTATATCTGCCTAGTAAATTGTCCCTTTAATCATTAGATAGTGTCTTTCCTTATCCTTTGTGGTGGATTTAACTTTAAAGTCTATTTAGTCAGAAATTAATATTGCCACTCCTGCTTGTTTTTGATTGTTGTTTGCTGGATGTGTTTTTTCCATCCTTTGAGTTTTAGTTTGTGTCTCTAAGTCTAAGATGTGTCTCTTGTAGACAGCATATAGCTGGGTTATGTTTTTTTAATCGAATCTGTGACTCTCTGTCTCTTTATTGGTGCATTTAGTCCATTTACATTCAGTGTAATTATAGATAGGTATGAATGTAGTGTTGTCATTTTGATGCATTTTTCTGTATTGTTGACAGTTTCATTTTCCGCTTACTTTTTTGTGCTGAGAACTTTCTCTTTGTAAATTGTGTGTTTGTCTTCTTCGTTGTAGATGAATTTGTTTTTGCTGAGTCTTTATGTTTATCTTGGTTTTTTTATTTTGAAGTTTCGGATTGTTAGTCTTATTTGTGGTTACCTTAAAAAAATGTTTTTAAAATATTTACCCCTGTTTTTCTAAGTATGAACCTACTTTGTATCCCCCTACATTGCTTTGATTTTCTCTCCATGTGGAAGGTTTATGCCTGCTGTATTTCATCCCTCTTTATTGATTTTTATCATCTTTTACATAATGATGTCAGTGATTCCATGTTTTGAGCATTTTTTAAGATCTTATTTCATTTTTCTGATTTCCCTGTCTTAGTTGATATCAGGATGCTCTGTTCTGTGGCCTTGTGTTGTGTTGATATCTGACATTATTGACTTTCTATCCAGAGAATTCCCTTAAGTATTTCTTGTAGTTTTGGTTTGGTTTTTGCAAATTCTCTAAGCTTGTGTTTATTTCTAAATGACTTAATTTCCCCTTCTTATTTGAGAAAGAGGTTTGTTGGATATATGATTCTTGGCTAGCAATTTTTCTCCTTCAGTGCTGTGTGTATGTCATCCCATTGCCTTCTTGCCTGCATGTTTTCTGCCAAGTAGTCGGAACTTATTCGTAGTCATTCTGCTTTGTAGGTAACTTTTCATTTATCCCTGGCTGCTCTTAAAATTTTCTCTTTATCTTTGGTTTTGCAATTTTGATGATAATATGTCTTGATGATTTTCTTTTGGGATCTGCCTTTTATGTGGTTCGATGAGCATCTTGGATAGATATCCTATCATTTTCCGCCATGTCAGGGAAGTTTTCTGCCAACAAATCTTCAATAATTTTCTCTGTATTTTCTGTTATCCCTTCTTCTTCTGGAATTCTAATCACACACAAGTTGTTCTTGATAGAGTCCTACTTGATTCTTAGTGTTTCTTCATTTTTGTAAATTCTTTTATCTGATTTTTCTTCAACTACATTGGTGCCAAGTGCCTTATCTGCCATCTCCACAATTCTGCATTTCAATTCCTCAATTCTGCTTCTCTGACTTCCTATTGATTTGTCTAATTCTGTCATTTTATTGTTAATCTTTTGGATTTCTGAATGCTGTCTCTCTGTGGATTCTTATGGATTCTTGCAGCTTATTAAATTTTTCATTATGTTCTTGAATAATCTTTTTAATTTCTTCAACTCCTTTATCTGTGTGTTCTTTGGCTTTTTTTGTACATTGCCTGATTTCATTCCTGATGTTGTCCCTGAAGTCTTGAAGTATTCTGTGTGCTTATCTTCTGTATTCTACATCTGGCAATTCCAGGATACCTCTTCCTCTGGGAGAGACCTTGATTCTCTATTTTGGGAATTTGTAGAAGCAATCATGGTCTGCTTCTTTATGTGATTTGATAACGACTGCTGTCTCTGAGCCATCTGTAAGTTATTGTAATAATTTATTTTATGTTTGCTCACAGTGTCCTTTTTGTTTTATTTTGTTTCGATATACTCAGATAGGCTACTAGAGTACGCTAACTTGGTCTTTGGAGCCCTTGAAGCACTAATATCCTGTTACCAGATGGTTAGAACTGTTACCGGGTATATAAGCCTATGAGTCCATTCACTGTTCTTTAATAGAATCAGCTCAGGTGTCCTGACAGTCAGCCACCTACTGTGTGGTTTAAGCTCTCACCTACTATCTTAGAGGAGTAGTGGTGATGGTTGTATACACTGGTTTCTGGTAGCGGCAGGGGGTCGCACCCTGAGGAGGGTAGGGTGCTGGCAGCTTTCCCCCAAGTGTCAGTGAGGATGTAGCGTCTCTGTTCTCTAGAGTGCTCTGTTGGGTGGGCTCTTAAGCTGTGCCTTAGGCCCCAATGCTTATATCCTTAATGACTGGTAGGCACCATTATCCTCAGACCCCTTTCGCGTGGTGCTAGGTGGCATGGATTAAGCCTCAGCCCTCCAGTCTGTACTGTGGGTAGGTGAAGGCTCTGTTTAATAAGTAGAGCAGTATCAGACCTCCAAAACCTGCCTCTCCATCACACAGCTGAAACAATTACAGTCAGACCTCTAACAGATTTGCCTTTGCATAATAGCCACCTGGTAGGGAACATAATTTTGAGGTTAATGAATAGCTTGAACGTGATGAATGCATTCTAACAAACATATCTCATCAGTTAAAACTGTATATTGAGGTGTTTATGACATTTTACTTCTTTTGTTGTAGGTTACCCTTGAGTCATCAGATTATTAACCACCTGATAAATCCACTAGAATCCTTCCTACCTACTTAAGGTGGCCTAGTGAATCCAGGGTTTCTGATAAATACACTCATTTTAATACAATGAGCTCAGTGTAAAATCATGTGTTTCCTTCCCTGACTTTTGTTATGAGAATCCATTTCAAAATAATTTTTCATATTTATGATCAAATTAATGAGAAAAATATTGTAAAACTTTTAATATCTATGCTCTCCTTCTAAGTAAGAATTTTTCATCCCATGGATAATGGCAGGCCTGATACATGTTATACACTTAAAGACAGTCTAGGAGTGGTAAATACACTCATAAGAAGAATTTTAAAGGTAACTACTTCAGGTGAGGTAATCAGTGAGTTCTAAATAATACATGACCAATCTCATGAGGTAGAGGAAGAGGGATGCTTCTGTTGGCAAAGGAGGTTGGGTGGAACTTTTAGATTCAGGTACGCAGAGTCATTGAAACTCACAGAGACAGTGTCATCTCAATTCAAAATTCTTCCATCCATTTGTTGATTCATTTAACAAACATTTTACTGACTGAGTGATCTACATCAAGCCATTTGGCAGGCAATTCTGAGCAAAATGTTCTCTTTGCTCACAAAATGCTCGTAATTTATCAAAAGAAAAGGTCAAGAGAAAAGATGTTTCAGTACGTTGTAAAAATTGCTATCATATTGATAATCGTACCACTAGGCTTGTCGTTCTACTAGGCTTGTGTCATCCTAAATAACCACTTGTGAAAAAAATTAGACAGTGAAAAACTTATGAATAACAGCTGAAGATTGTCTCATATAATGCTGGAAGATTGCAAGCACCTCAGGTTGGAAGGCACTCAGAGTGTGACTGGGGAAAAGCTGCCTCCTCAAGGTACACTCGACCTTAATGACGTAGATGGAGTCAAGCTTTCAGGACCTTCATTTGCTGATATGGCATGACTCAGAATTGGAAGAACCAGCTGTGAACATCCACTAATAATCAGTATGGAATTTATGAAGTATGAATCTAGGGAAATTGAAAGTCAACAAAAATTATATGAAATGTATAATGATCAATATCCTAGGCATTAGATAGCTGAAAAGAACTAGTAGTTGCTGTTTGGGTTAAGGCAATCGTATGGTCTACTATGCCAGGAATGAAAAATTAAAGAGGAACAGCATGACATTCATCTTCAAAAAGAACATTTCAAGATCTATCCTGTAGTACAATGCTGTCAGTAATAGAAAAATATCGAGCAAGGGCTGGGGTTTGGGGACCATGGTTTAAGGGGACTTCTAAGTCAATTGGCAAAATAATTCTATTATGAAAACATTCTGCATCCCACGTTGAAATGTGGCATCTGGGGTCTTAAATGCTTACAAGTGGCCATCTAAGATGCATCAATTTGTCTCAACCCACCTGGATCAAAGGAGAATGAAGAACACCAAGATCACACGATGACTAAGAGCCCAAGAGACAGAAAGGGCCACATGAACCAGAGACCTACATCATCCTGAGACCAGAAGAACTAGATGGTGCCTGGCCACAACCGATGACTGCCCTGACAGGGAGCACAACAGAGAACCCCTGAGGGAGCAGGAGATCAGTGGGATGCAGACCCCAAATTCTCACAAAAAGACCATACTTAATGGTCTGACTGAGACAAGAGGAACCCGAACGGTCATGGTCCCCAAAACTTCTGTTGGCCCAGGACAGGAACCATTCCCGAAGACAACTTATCAGACATGAAAGAGACTGGACAATGAGTAGGAGAGAGATGCTGATGAAGAGTGAGCTATTTATATCAGGTGGACACTTGAGACTGTGTTGGCATCTCCTGTCTGCAGGGGGGATGGGAGGATAGAGAGAGTTGGAAGCTGGCAAAATTGTCATGAAAGGAGAGACTGGAAGGGCTGACTCATTAGGGGGAGAGCAAGTGGGAGTACTACGTAAGGTGTATATAAACTTATATGTGACAGTCTGACTTGATTTTTAAACGTTCATTTGAAGCTCAGTAAAAGTTCATTAAAAAAAAGGAAAGATCGAAATGGATGTCAGAAGAGACTCTGAAACTTGCTCTTGAATTTTGAGTAGCTAAAGTGAATGGAAGGAATGATGAAGTAAAATAGTTGAACAGAAGATTTCAAAGGGTGGCTTGAGAAGACATAGTAAAGTATTATAGGGAAATGTACAAAGACATGGTATTAGAAACCAAATGGAAAGAACACACTCAGCATTTCTCAAGCTGAAAGAACTGAAGAATAAATTCAAGCCTTGAGTTGCAATATTGAAGGATTCTGCTGGGAAAATACTGAACAATGGAGGAAGCATCAAAAGAAGATGGAAGGAATACACAGACCCACTGTATCAAAAAGAATTGGTCAATGATCAACCATTTTAGGAGGCAGGATATGGCCAAGAACCAATGGTAGTGAAGGAAGAAGTCCAAGCTGCACTGAAGGCATTAAGAAAAAAGGGTCCAGGAATTAAGGACTACCAATTGAGTTGTTTCAACAAATGGATGCAGTACTAGAGGTGTTCACCTGTCTATACCAAGAAATTTGGAAGACAGCTACCTGGCCAAACAAAAGTGCCCATTCCAATGAACGGTGATCCCACAGAAAGTGGAAGTTATCAAACAATATCATTAATATCACACACAAGTAAAATTTTGCTGAAGATTATTCAAAAGCAGTGGCGACAGTACATTATGGGAACTGCCAGAAATTCAAACTGGACTAAGAAGAGGACATAAAACAAGGGTTATCGTTGCTGTGTAGATCATAACAAATTATGGATAACACTATAAAGAATGGGAATTCCAGAACACTTAATTGTGCTTATAAGGAAACTGTACGTGGACCAAGAGGCAGTTGTTCAAACAGAACAAGGGGATTCAGCAACGTTTAAAGTCAGAAAAGGTGTATATCAGGGTCATATCCTTTCACCATATTTATTAAATCTGTATGCTGAGCAAATAATCCAAGAAGATGGAGTATATTAACAAGAATGTGACATCTGGATTGGAGGAAGAATCATTAACAACCTGTGATATGCAGAGGACGTGACCTTACTTGCTGAAAGCCAATAGGACTTCAAGCACTTACTGATGAATATCAAAGACTAGAGCCTTCAGTATGGATTACACCTCAAAATAAAAAACAACAACAATAACAAAAACCCAAATCCAAAACTCTTCACAACTGGACCAATTAGCAGTATCATGATAAATGGAGAAAAGATTGAAGTTGTCAAGGATTTCATTTTACTTGGATTCACAGTAATGCCCATGGAAGCAGCAGTCAAGAAATCAAAGGATGCATTGTACTGGGAAAATCTGTTGCAAAATACCTCTTTAAAGTGTTCAAAACAAAGATGTTACTTTAAGGGCCAAGATGTGTCTGACCCAAGCCATAGTATTTTAAATCACCTCATATGCAGGCGAAACCAGGAGGCTGAATAAGGAAGATCAAAGAAGAATTGATGACTTTGAATTATGGTGTTGGCAAAGAATACCACGGACTGACAGAAGAATGAACAAATCCTTCTTGGAACAAGTTCAGCCAGAATGCCCCTTAGAAGCAAGCATGGTGACACATTATCTCACGTGCTTTGGACATGTTATCAGGTGGGACCAGTACCTTGAGAAGGACATCATGCTTGGAAAAGTAGAGGGTCAGAGAAAAAGAAGATTCTCAACTAGATGGATTGACACAGCAGCTGCAAAAAAGGGCTCAAACATAGCGGTGATTTTGTGAATGGGGAAAGATAGGCTATGTTTCTTTCTGTTGTACGTGATGTCGCTGAGTCGCAACCAACTGATAGTAACTAACAAGAACACAAATATTTGTTCTCAAGTACTTGGTTGGGCAACAATCTAGCTAACAGAATCTTAATATATTGCGTAATGGAGTCCAGAAAATGTTTCCTGTTTGAGATAAAACCTCTGATCAGAAGAGTGATTCATAAAGATTCAGGGTAGTGAAGAATCAGAATCTTGTTGACATGTTATGTAGTGTTTAAATCATTTCTAGTTATCTATTGGAGTAATGTCCCCTCAGATTTGTATTTAAAGCAATTTACAATTTTTAGCTTATTATTATTATATGTAATTGGTAGATCCTCAACACCAGTCTCCATAAGAGATTACTTTTTCTTCCTTCCTTTTATTTTAATTAACTCCCTTGAGTCTCTTATGAACAAACTGATAAAACTGTAGCAAGTGTGCAATTTTGTGCACAATTGCAAACATAGTCATTCTTTGTTATGAAAAGTGGGTTCCTTTAATCTGAGAGGGTTCCTAAAATATCCTTCTCTTAGAAAAGCATATTTTCATTTAAGTTTAAGTAATTAAGGGAAAAAAGTAGAGAAAAATTCTATCTGGCAATTAGAAAGCATATTCTAATTGAGTTATCGATAGTATCCTGGTCCTGTGATTTTTGTAGAGTATGTGAAATTGGGAAATATTAACAGATGGGTATACTTTCCCAATTGCCCCTTTGACTTAAATCCTTCTCAAGAAAAACACTGGAATTAAAGTTCTTATTCAAATAATTGAATGTTTTCTAATATTACAAAAGCAATAATATTCATCATTTATTGTTTGACTTTTGTTTATACCATATGCCCTTAGGGGAAAAAGAGTATCCACACTCCCTGCATATGGCAAGTCACTTGTAATTTGGAATAAATGTCTAGATAATAAAATTAGACAACTCTACAAATACAATGGTAATTACCATTGACATCTCAGGCATCACATATTTTCTATATGTAGATGCAGTACTCAAACCTGCCTGAATATACAGGGATACATATAAACTGTAGCATAATAGATTTTTTAAAAAATAATTTTTATTGTGCTTTAAGTGAAAGTTTACAAATCAAGTCAGTCACATATAAGCTTACATACACCTTACTACATACTCCCATTTACTCTCACCCTAATGAGCCAGCCCACTCCCTCCTTCCAGTCTCTCCTTTCGTGACCGTTTTACCAGTTTCTAAAACTCTCTACCCTCCCATCTCCCCTCCAGACAGGAGATGCCAACACAGTCTCAAGTGGCCACCTGATACAAGTAGCTCACTCTTCATCAGAATCTCTCTCTAACCCATTGTCCAGTCCCTTCCATGTCTGATGAGTTGTCTTCAGGAATGGTTCCTGCCCTGGGGCAAGAGAAGGTTTGGGGACCATGACCTCCGGGATTCTTCTAGTCTCAGTCAGACCATTAAGTCTGGTCTTTTTATGAGAATTTGGGGTCTGCATCCCACTGTTCTCCTGCTCCCTCAGGGGTTCTCTGTTGTGCTCCCTGTCAGGGCAGTCATCGGTTTTGGCCGGGCACCATCTAGTAAACAATATTTTTAATAAAATATCCAGACTTAAAAACTTAAGGAAGGAGAAGGGTCTTTCACTTCTTAAAATGCGACAGATGTTATGGGTTGAATTGTGTCCACCAAAAATGTGTGTCAACTTGGCTAGACCATGATTGCCAGTATTGTGTGATGGTCCACCATTTTGTCGAGTGATGTGATTTTCCTACACACTGTAAACCTTACCTCTATGATGTTAGTGAGGTAGGATTAGTGGCAGTTATGTTAATGAGGAAGGTCTCAATCTACAAGACTGGGTTGTGTTTTAAGTCAACTTCTTTTGAGATATAAAAGAGAGAAGCAAGCAGAGAGACAGGCAGACATCATACCACCAAGAAACAAGAGCCAGGAGAATAGAGTATCCTTTGGACCGGGGTTCCCTGTGCTTAGGATCTCTTGACTGGGAAATATTGATGACAAGGACTTTCCCCCAGAGCCAACAGAGGGAGAAGGCCTTCTCCTGGAGCTAGCACCCTGAATTCGGAATTCTAGCCTGCTATGCTGTGAGAGAAAAAATTTCTCTATGTTAAAGCCATCCATCCACTTGTGGTACTTCTGTTATAGCTGTGAGAGAAAAAATTTCTCTATGTTAAAGCCATCCATCCACTTGTGGTACTTCTGTTATAGCTGTGAGAGAAAAAATTTCTCTATGTTAAAGCCATCCATCCACTTGTGGTACTTCTGTTATAGCAGCACTAGATAGCTGAGACAGCAGGTAATTTGAAAAATATATCTCTGGCACAAAAAGCCTCAAATTGATGAAAGAAATAAAAAATATACTTGTATTTTTGTGTGGGTATATATTTTTTTATATATATATATATTTTATATGTATGTGTGTGTGTGTGTACATAAATATATGTATATATGAGCTCTGCTGGGTTTATATATATATACACACCTATATATGAGTTCTGGTGGCACAGTGGTTAAGGGCCCTGATGCTAATCAAAAGGTAAGCAATTTGAACTCACTAGCCTATTCCACAGGAGAAAGGTGTGGCAGTCTGCTTCCACAAAGATTTAGAGCCTTAGAAACACTATGGGGCAATTCAACTCTGTTCTATAGGGTCACTATGAGTTGGAATTGACTCACGGGCAACTGGTTTGATTTGGTTTTATATGTATATATATGGTGTAAGATGAATGATTGAGCTACTGGAAAAGTAAGAGAAATCTGCACCATCTAGAAAGATATTGTGAATGAGTTCTGAAAAAGGTCAATACAGGTAACAGACACAAAAAAGGTGTTGATATAGGTATTCGACTTTACTCACACAATGTGGAAAGGAAGCCAAATTAAGTCCCATGCACAGTGGTTAGTTATTGCACATGCAGAGATATCAAGCTGGGACCAGGAGAATTATTTTCTTAAAAAACCCAGTAAGAAAAAGCTACATCAAAGATAAATGAGGACCATGACTTCCCTTGACCATAGATGTCTGTGGAAGGGAAATAAAAGAGCTTTTCTTAAAATTTCTATTCTCATCCCCACACTTAGATATATTTGGAAGTAAATTGCACACCACCGTGTAACTTAAATATCACCATCTCAAAATTGAGTTAACATGGAGTCCGAGTGATGAGCAGCCAGAATACACAGTTACTGAGCAACCGTGAAGGACAATTCTCTTAGTATTCAAATACAGACATAGATAAATTTCTAAACAATATGATCTCAGAATGAAATATCTCATATTATATGTTTAACAGTATTGCTCTGGGCAAATCTGCTACAAAAGACCTCCTTAAAGTGTTAAGAAGCAAAGATGTCACTTTGAAGACCAAGGTGTGCCTGACCGAAGCTATGGTATTTTCAATGACCTCATATGAATGTGAAAGCTGGACAATGAATTAGGTGTTGGTGAAGAATATTGAATATGCCAGTGACTGCCAGAAGAATGAACAAATCTATCTTGGAAGAAGTACAGCCAGAATACTTTTTTGAAGCAAGGGTGCCAAGACTTTCTTTCACGTGCTTTGGATATGTTATCAGGAGGGATCAGTCCCTGGTGAAGGACATTATGCTTGATAAAGTAAAGGGTCAGTGAAAAAGAGGAAGACCCTCAAAGACATGGATTGACACAGTGACTACAACAATGAGCTCAAACATGGCAATGATTGTGAGGATGGCACAGGACCGGGCAGCTTCTCGCCCTTTTGTACATGGTATCACTATTAAAAAAAAAACAAAAAACAAAAAACATTGCCATCGAGTCAATTCTGACTCATAGTGAAGATGGCAGCTAACAACAACAACATATTTTTTTTCTCAAGTATTGGGATGGGAAACAACCAAGGTAACAGAATCTTAATATATTGCCTAATGGAGACAAAAGTTCCTTTTCGAGTTAAACATCTGACCTCAATAGCCCCATGGGAGTTGAGAGTAGATTGCATACCACCACGTAACTTAAATATCACCATGTCAAAATGTATTTAACATAGGGTCCGAGTGATGAGCAGCCAGTTACTGAGCAACTGTGAAGGACAATTCTCTTATTACAATTCAGATATAGACATAGATAAATTTCTAAACAATTTATGACCCATGGGAGTGGAATACCAGAATGCTGTTGACATATAGAGTTTAAATCATTTCTGGTTATCTTTTGGGAGAATGTCCCCTCAGTTTTGTACTTAAAGGAATTGACAATTCTCTCTCCTTTTTTTTTGTACGTAATTGGTAGACAGGAACACCAGTCTCCACAGATTTCTTTTTCTTTTTTCCTTTTATTTCATTTAATCCCCTCGAGTATTTTATGAGCAAACGTTTTGCTATTGTGAAAAATGCTGCAGTGAACATGGGTATGCATTTGTCTATTCATGTGACAGCTCTTATTTCTCTAAGATATATTTCTAGGAGTGGGATTGCTGGATCTTATGGTATTCTCTTTCTAGCTTTCTAAAGAAGTGCCGTATCGTTTTCCAAAATGGTCGTACCATTTTGCATTCCCACCAGTAGTGCATAAGAGTTCCAGTCTCCCCACAAATTCTTCAACATTGTTACTTATTTATTTATTTTTTACGGCAGTAATGTTGGGGTGAAATGATATCTCATTGTAGTATCAATTTCCAATTCTCTATTGGCTGGTGATCACGGTCATTTCCTCATGTGTCTGTTAGTCACTTGAGTGCCTTCTTTGGTGAAGTGTCTGTTAATTTCCTTCGCCCATTTTTTAATTGGATTATTTGTCTTTTTGTTGTAGAGGTATTGGATTTTCCTGGAGATTTTAGAGATTAGGCTTCTGTTGAATTTGTCATAGGCAGAGATTTTTCCAAGTCTAAGTTCTTTTTTTATTCTTTTGGTGAAGTCTTTTGATGAGCATGAGTGTTTAATTTTTAGAAGATTCCAGTAATCTAACTTATATTCTAGAGTTTGTGTCTTGTTAGTTATGGTTTGTATCCTGTTAATGACATGTATTAGGGCCTCTAGCCTTGATCCTATTTTTCTCCTATGATCTTTGTGGTTTTTGATTTTATATTTAGATGTTTAATCCATTTTTAATTAGTTTTTGTGTGTAGTGTGAGGTATGGGCCCTGTTTCATTTTTTTGCAGAGGGACATCCAGTTTTGCCAGCAAAATTTGTTAAAAAGACTGTCTTTTCCACATTTGATGGACTTTGGGCCCTTTTCCAAGATCAGGTGATTGTAGGTGGATGGATTTACACCTGGGTTCTCAATTCTGTTCCACCGGTCAATGTAGCTGTCATTGTACCAGTACTAGGCTGTTCTGACTACCGTAGCCGTACAGTAGATTCTGAGGCCAGGTAGTGGTCTTCCTAGTGAATTCTTCTTCAATAGTACTTTACTTATGTGGGGGCTCTTTCATTTCCGTATAAAGTTAATGATTAGTTTTTCCGTCTCTTTGAAGAATGCTGTTGGTATTTGGATGAGAATTGCTTTGTATTTGTGGATTGCTTTGGTTAGAATTGATATTTTCACAATGTTGAGTCTGCCTATCGATGAGCATGTCCCTCACTTTTGTCATTTTGAGATACTCGTTATTTGTTGTTTGTTTCTTTAACAATCTGACACTTTCTCTTCTCCTTCAGGACATTCACATGTGTTCTTCTGTCTGCTAGAGGTGGTTTCTCTGGTACCTCAATTCATTTGTACTTTAATTGCACTCTCTTGGAGAAGTCTTCTCGGATTCTCTCAAACTCTTACATGTTTCCAGAATGTCCTGTGCTTCATCTTTAGAACAGTAATATTATTTGAATTTGAGCTAATAACCAAGTATCGGCCTTGCTCAGGAGTAAGTTACTTTTGTGGTTATTTAAATTTAAATATGAATGAAATAAAATAGCAATTCAGTTCCTTAGTCACACTAGCCGTATCTAAAATGATCAGTAGCCACATGTGTCTAGTGGCTAATGTATCAGGCAGCACAGATTATAGAACATTTCCATTATTGTAGAAAATTATTTTGGACAAGTGCTGGGAGATCAGTTTTCTCCTTTTTGTTGTTCTTAAACTAACCCTGTGCAACCCAGAACCAAGGCCCTGTGCAACATTTGCGCTAACATCATCAAATCTTTCATTTATTCCTGTAAACACTAGGCATTTTCAGACGTGCACACATACACACAAATACACACCCATATACACGCATACTTTTCTTTAAGGTTTGGTCGAAATTTAATAAAATCCTTGAAATCTTCCCTTTGTGTAAAGCCAAGATTAGGTGCTATCTTCTCTTTGCTCTCCCAAAACTTTGTCCTCTTAGCTTACTCTACTGAAATTATTTGTACATAAACCTGTTTCTGTTAAATTACTACCTAATCTGGAAGAAACAGGCCTTGGTTGTTTTATATTTATATCTCTAGTGTCTGGTGAAGGTGACATAATTTATACTCAATAAATATATTTTAATCAAAGATTTGAGACTCTTGTATTGTCCTCTCATTCGTGAACGTTTTGGTGTCACAAAAAATATATATATAGTTATTAAGTCAAATATTTTTATATATGTCTACATCAATATTAACACCCACATCTATATTTATACAGGCAACAATAGATCTACAATTAGTTTTCATTTACTAGAATTTCATGTGAATAAAATCATATAATATGTACTCTCTTTTTTGTTTGTTTTGTGCCATTTTACTCTTCTTTTTCTTGTTTCCAAAGGTAAAACATTTGCTTATTGATTTGAGATCTGTCTTCCTTTTTAACATAGGCACTTGGAGCTATTAATTTCTCTATAAACGATTCTAAAGCTGCAATCCATATGTTTTAGCATGCTGTTTTTCACTTCCTTTTATCTAAAAATATTATTTTTAAACTCTCCTTGTGATTTATTCTTTGGCTCATTTGTTATTTAGGAGTGTACTGTTTAATTTACATATATTTGTGATTTTCTTATATTTCCTTCTATTGTTGATTTCTAATTTAGTTGTATTTTGGTCAAAGAACATATTTTGTATTATTTCAATTATTTTATATTATTTAGGTTTTTTTGTGTGTTTGTTTTATAGTCTGGTATATGGTCACTCTGGAGTATGTCCCATGTATACTGCCTAGTTTTATGTCCATTATTGAAAATGAGTTATTGAAGTCTCTATTATTGTGAAATGTTAGGTGAATACATGTTTATAATTGTTTATTCTGCCCAATAGATTGACACTTTATAATTGGAAAATATTATTTGTATCCTGTAACTTTTTTGTCTTAAAGTCTAATACGTCAAGTGTTATTATAGGCAACCCAGCTCTTTTTTTTTGGCTACTGCTCACTTGGCATGTTAGATTCCTAGTGCTGCCATAACAAAATACTACAAAGTAAATGGCTTTGAAGAACAGAATTTATTGTCTCAGTTCTGAAGGCTAGAGGCCCAAATTCATTAATGGGTCTATGAACTCTCTCTCTGTTTGTTTTACGGAAAGGTCCTTCCTGTCTCAGCTTCTTGCAGCTAAAAAAAGAAACTGTTGCCGTTGAGTCAATTCCAACTCACAGCAACCCTATGGGATAGAGCGGAACTTTCTCATGGGGTTTTCAAAGAGCAGCTGGTGGATTCCAACAGCTGACCTTTTGGTTAGGAGCTGAGCTATTAGCTACTGCACCATCAGGGCGCCTTGTAGCTTCTTGTAGCCCTTTGCAATTCTTGGCATGCTTATGGATGCTTATAGATGTGTCTGCCTCCATTATCACCTGGCATCTGTCTTACTCTGTGTGTTTCTTTCCATCTCCCTCTCTGTTATCTCCTTTTAAGGTACCACTCAGAATGGAATAGGGCTTATCCTACTCTGGTATGGCTTAAGTGACAATATCATCAGCTGCTCTTTGGAAACCCTATGGGGTAGTTCTGCTCTGTCCTATATGGTCACTATGAGTTATAATCAACAGGATGGCGAAGGTTTTTCTTTTATCTTCCAAGAATAGTGTGCTATTTTCCCAAACAAGGCCACAACTTCCAGGTACAATTTTTAGCACTTCAACATATATATTTCGGAGACACTTTCAATCCGGAATACCTGGCCTATCTTTTAAATCCTATTTTCAGTCTATTTGTGTCTTTTAATCTAAAGAGTGCCTATAATAATAATAAAAAAAATAGACATGTATTTGGGTTATGTTCTCTTTTTCGACTATGTTTCCAATCTCTGCCTTTCAATTGAGTTGTTTCACTGTTTAAATTTAATTACTGATAAAGTAGGACTTATGTCTTCCTTTTTTAAATATACTTATGTCTTTTTTATTAGTCTATTCCTGGATTGCTGGCTTCTGTTGTGTTAAATTGGTACGTCCTAGTGTACCTTTAAATTTATTTTTTGTGTCTTTTACAGCATATCTTTCAAGTTATTTTCTTAATGATTTCTTGTAGATTACAGTTAGCATCTTAATATAAAACCAACTAATTCAGATGAATAATGTCTTAATTTCAATAATGTTCAGTGTATCTTGATCCTGCTCCTTCTTTGTAAAGAAATTGTCATACAAATTACATATTTGTACATTAAAAGTAAGTATTCTTTTCTCCATTTCATGAAAAGTTTTGTGCATTAAATGACACTACCAAGAAAATGAAAATGTAATGGATAGAATGGAAAAAAATATTTGACCATAATTTATCTGATAAGGCTCGAGTAATTTTTAAAAAGTATATTGAAAAACAAACTGCGTGAGTGAAAGTTCTTAGGCCGATGAATATAATCACATGAACTAACTAACACTCTTCTTTCTGCCAAGGAAAAGTAAATGACTAAAAATTGTTGCTTTGAAAGATTGTAAAACAAATTTGAACACAAATAAAAACTAAATGATTTCTATTCCAGGCCACATAAATAATAGACATGCCATTGTCTTAGTTATCTAGCACTGCTATAACAGAAATACCACATGTGGATGGCTTTAATGAAGAGAAATTTATTCTCTCACAGCCTAGGGGTCTAGAAGTCCTAATTCACGATGCCAGCTTCAGGGGAGGCTTTCTTTCTCTGTCGGCTCTGCAGGAAGGTCTTTTTCAATTTTCCCCTGGTCGAGGAGCTTCTCAGTTTAGGGATCTCAGGCCCAAATGATGTGCTATGTTCTTGGTGGTTTTTCTTGGAGGTATGAGGTCCCCCTGTCTCTCTGCTTGCTTCTCTTTTTATATTTCCAAAGAGATTGACTCAACATACTATCTAATCCTGTAGATTGAGCCTACCTCATTTATGTAACTGCTTCTAATCCCACCTCATTAACTTCATAGTGGCAGGATTTACTACACATAGGAAAATCACATCAGATGACAAAATGGTGGGCAATCATATGCTACTGGCAATCATGGCCTAGCCAAGTTGACACACATTTTGGGTGGGGCGGATGCAATTTAATCTGCAGCAGCCATCAATCACCCCAGTAAATTCTTCACTTATATGTCTCTGATGAAAAATTATATCCAATATAGAACCCCATATGTTTTATAGGTGATTTTTTTTGATCTGACATATACTAAGAAAGCTTCTTTTTTTTAAAAGACAGACATTTCCGTGCTTGTGCACAGAGTGGACAGCAGGGAGAACCCAAGAGGAGTCTTTTCTTTTTCCTTTTTTTAAAATAACTTTCTTTCGCTTATCCCGGACATGAAAATGTTCAACAGTTTAACCTCAGTTCATTCCCCTAAACATCTCTGGAGTCTGCTCCCTGAGCTTGCAAGCCACTGTCACTATTGTGTTTTTGACCTTTAAAATATCTCATTTAGCTTAAAGTGTTGATCCTCTCTCCTGTCTTCCTAACTCCAAATATCTAAAAAACCATTCTCAGCACATTTAACAGATCAATCTTTATAATATAAAAATCTGATCACATTGTGAAAAATCAGCCTCAGAATCATCTCCGGTCCATGTTTCTAAACTATTCCATGTGATTTAAAAAGTTATTTTATGTACAGACACATGGAATTTTTATCTCGGTAATGTATTCACACTAAATTTTCAGGTTTATAGACCAATCAGATTAAGTCCTAATACATTTTAGGTCATAAAAGCTTTTTATGATTTGAAGCTGCCTCTTTTTCTTCCCTTATTACATACTACCCCGAGTGAGACAAGCTTTCCCTCCAAGGGGAGCTAACCCTTGTTGATAACTCACTGTGGGCCAGGTTCTGATCTAAAATTGCTTTATACATACTGCTTCATTGCATTCTCAAAATAAACAAGTAAGGACTATTATTCTATCTGTTTCATAAATGGAGAAACTTAGCAACAGAGTTTTAAAATTTGACCAGGCTTACATGTTATCCTGGGTTTATATCTGGCTGACTGGCTTAAAAGCCTACATTCCCCTTATCAAGCTAGTGACACTTGAACTAGGGACTAGTGCCTCAAACATTGTGCATGTTGTTATACACATGCCTATAACACCATTTTACTCTTTTTTTCCTATATATCACAACTGTCATAAGAATTACCCTTTCTGAGCTCCATTTCTGATACACTGAAATAATTAAACCTTCATTACTATAAGAACACAATTTTGTGTAAAGCTTTACTGTAAGAGAAATCATACTGTTTGATAACTGTTTCTTTGTCTCTCCATAGCAAGCTGTATCATTCTAAAGAAGACAAAAATTATAACTAGTGTAGTATATAAGACAAGGTATACCTATAATAAGTGCATATAAACTAATTACACTCATCCAGGCAAATTTGTACAGGAGAAATTAATACATAAGTAATTTTTTTTCACGACCCTGAAGTTGCATGTCTTTGGGATTAAAAGAAAGTTAAAATTTGTGAAAATTTGAAGATGGAACTCTTAATATTAACACTGCAAGAACTATTAAAGATGAAGTAGGAAAATGTATTGTGCTGAAAGACTTGTTTAAATGCTATAAGAAGTTTAACTTACTGAAAGGACAAATTAAGTAAACATGAAAAAAGGAACAAAAAATATATTCACTGTTTCTGTCAAGATTTTAGTTTTTTTCTTATTTTTTGAAAAAATGAAAATCTTTTTGAGTGTATCCTTGAAAGCTTGCTTCATTTGCTTGTTCTTAAGACTGCAAATGAAAGGATTGAGTAAAGGGGCAACTGAGGTATAGATAACAGCTACACCCTTGGATAAAGTCACCCTTTCTTTTGCTGATGGCTTCATGTAAATGGAGACACAGCTACCATAAGTAAGGGAAACTACAATAATGTGGGAAGAAAAAGTGGAAAAAGCTTTTGTTCTTTTCCGAGCAGAGGGAATTTTTAGAATGGTCTTGATTATATATGTATAGAAAATATAGGAAAGAATAACTAAGAGTAGTGTGACCACTAGTGCTATAACTGTTGAAACAAATGAAATCATTTCTAGGAAGTGAGTGTCTGTGCAAGAAATCTGCAGGATAGGAGAAGTGTCACACATGAAATGATCAATTACTTTGGAAGCACAGAATTCCAGCTTTAGTCCCAAGACCAACGGTGGAAAGGTAATCAGAAAGCCAGCTGTCCATGACCTGAGAAGAAGTTGGTAGCACACTTTGCTTCTCATAATGATTGAGTAATGCAGGGGTTTGCAGATGGCTGCATAGCGGTCATGGGACATGGCAGCCAGAAGGTAGAACTCTGTAACTCCTAAGGAAAGAAAAAAAGAATTGAGATGCACAACCATTGTAGGAAATGATTTTGTTTTTAGTCACAATGGTTGTCAAGAATCTAGGAATAGAGATTGTCGTCAATAAGATTTCTAAGAAGGAGAAATTTTGTAGGAAGAAATACATTAGAGTCTTGAGGTGAGGATGCAGTAGGGTGAGGAGGATGATGGATAAGTTCCCCATCACACTCAAAATATAGTTGAGAAAGAGAAATATAAAAATCACAATTGCTAACTGTGGGTCATCTGTGAGTCCCAAGAGATGAATTCTATCTCCCTTGACTGGTTCTTCATTTCAGTTTTGAGACCTATTAAACTGAAATTAGGAAACAACTCCAAAAGCAGAAAAAACAATTTTTTAAAGCTACATCAGGAAAAAAATCTGATATCCAGAAATGTAAACAAGTGTAAATATTTGCTGCAGTTTAACAAGGCAGATGATACCTAAAATTATAGGGTAGGTCAACCAAAGCATTCTCTATGTATCTTTTGTGTGTGTTTAATAAATTACTGCCAAAAAAAGCCTTATAAAATCTAGGCAGCTTTTCCAATGTCAATTTACAATGTATGTTCAACAATTTTCATTTTATGAATTTTTAAAAAATTGATGAAACTTATAGAAATATTGGTAGTTACATATTTTCCTTAACTACAGTTGAATTTCTCCAATATATGCCATTAATTCTTTAGTTCCAATGCAGTACTGATCCATTGTTCCTTTGACTTATTTTCTCTAATTAGTATTTTTCCGGTTCCAAATCATTAGTCTTCTCATAATCATTTAAACTTAACATTTTGAAATATCTTCAAGATACAGTTAGTAATTTCAAAATTCTAAACAAATTGGGAGAAAAACTGTAGCTACAGGAAAAGTAAAACAAATCAAAATCAATTATTTTCTGACTTGATCTTTGCCTTGGATTCAGGTAATTTGTAAATTCTTAAGTAATATTTTTTTTCCCTGTTTAAGCCACCCACAATAAATAATTTTGTCTTTTTAGTATAAATATGAGGATGATTTTAATATCTAGGTGTTTTAATAACTAGAAGTAATTTAATAAAATCATTTTGTTATTCAAAGACTAGTATAGAAGTGGTAGTCAATAGTCACTTATGATGCTAACTATATTGTTTTTGGCACTCAATGTCATTGTTCTTAAATCCATAAATAAGACTTTTCTCTACAGATGAATAGGCCTAAATTGCTGACTGGATACATTATGTTCCGTAGATGATGGCCTTCTATAGATGTCTAGGACAGAAAAGAAAGCTTTTCTCTTTATTTGAAGGAAGATATTGAGGTGCTATCCAAGCATTCATCTATGTTTAACGTCAAAGTTAATTTACAGGTTTCATATGGCATTTAAATAAATACATTTGCAAAATGCTTTCGTTATTCATTTTAAAATCATTCCATGGGTTATTAATGTATACTTTTCACATGAATAAAAATAATTTCATCTATTCCTGCATATAAGAATTTTATTAGCTTTCCCTGAATTTCACTTTTCTCACTCTCTACTCAATGCAATAAACACATCTATTTTCTTATAAGAATTTTGCTTTGTGTTTTAAATGATAGCTATTGGAGAAAAAAAACAGTACAGTGCTCCTATTTCCAAGTGGCTTTTTTTCCCAATATTTTATAGGTAGTGCTCCCTTCTCTCTTCATTTTGCTCTGGAAAAGAGAGAGAGTGACAGCAAGAGAAATATTGAAGAAAAATTCTGAAGTATTGATTTGTGTAAATCTCAAAACCAGAACACAAGGATAGTAGCAATTTTTCTTCTACTCCTTGGCTACTGAAAGGATGAGAAGCTGAGTGATCATGAGTGTTTATTATCAAATATGTATATCTGCACTGCCATTTCTTTAACCCCAGTTTTGCTCTAACTCAGTGGGAAGGGAAACTCTCTGAGTCAATCAAACAATTTTTGCTAACATCATGTGTCTAGGTGACAAGTCTATATGCTGCTTTCTTAAAAACCTGCAAAACAGAAGCTATTTTTACTTTTCAAAATCTGCTAAATGATCATAGTTACATATAGTAAAAAGCCTATAATGCTACAGTTTATATCAGTCCCTATATAATCAGGCAGCTTTGAATACTGCATCTACACAGAGCATGTATGATGATCCAGATGCCAATGGTTATAACTATTGTACTTGTAGAACTACCTTCACCTATGATCTAGGTGACTTGCCGTATGCAGGATTTATTGATTTCCCTTCTCCTTTAAGGACATATGCTATAAACAAAAGTCAAATAATAGATGTTGAATATTATTGCATTTATAATATTAGAAAACATTCCATTATTTGCACAAGAAATTTAATTCCAATGCTTTTCGTGGGAAGGATTCAAAGCAGAGGGGAGATTTGGAAAGTACATGTATCTGTGAATATCTCCCAATATCACATATACTACAAAAATCATAGAACCTAGATATTATAGAAAATTCAATTAGAATGCCCTTTCTGGTTACCAAATAGAGGTTTTCTGATTTTTTCCTTAAATATTTAAACTTAAATGAAAATGATGCTCTAAGAGAAGGGCATTTTAGGAAAGGTCTCAGGTTAAAGCAACCCACTCTTCGTAGCAAAGAATGACTATGTTTACAATTGTGCACTAACAAAAGCCACACTTTTATCAATTTGCTCATAAAAGACTCAGGGAAATTAATTGAAATAAAGGGAAGACAGAAAAAGAAATCTGTGGAAACTGGTGTGCAGGAGCTACCACTTACATCAAGGAAAAAAAAGCCACAAAGCTGTGTATTTATTTAAATACAAAGCAAGGGAACACTCTCCCAAAAGATAACTAGAAACAATTTAAACTCTATATGGGATGCCAACAAGATTTTGATATTCCACTCCCCCAGAGCTATCTGGAAGCCCTGGAGGCGCAGTGGTTAAGAGCTTGGCTGCTAGCCAAAAGGTCGGTGGTTCAAATCCACCAGCCGCTCCTGGAAACACTATGGGGCAGTTGTACTCTGCCCTATAGGGTCACTATGAGTCGGAATCTACTCAACAGCAACCAGTTTCTCTTTTTGGGTTTTGGGGCTGTATGAGTCGTTCTACTGGTCAGAGACCTTATCTCAAACAGGAACTTTTCTCTTGCCTTCATTAGTCAATATATTAAGATTCCACTAACTTGATTGTGGCCCACCCTAAGGCTGGAGAAGGAGTATTTAAATAAAAAAATTTAAATGGCTCCTATTAATTATTATTTCTATTCTGAAACCATCTTAAACTTAAACTTAAAAGTTACAAATACAGAGCAAGAATTTTTTTTTTGTTTTTTCCTGAATCATTTGATGCCCTACCTCCTGCTCAACACTACAGTGTGCATTCCTTACAAAAAAAGAAAATATCTACTGTATAATAACATGAATCCGTTCTTAATAAATATCAGAACAGTAGCACACTAACACTGATATATTAATAACGTCCAATATCCCAATCCCATTCAATTTTTACAAGTTTATAGAGGTATAAATAGCTCAGAGTTATGTTTTCATTTGATTAGCATGACTCTTTAATTTCATTTAATACAGAATGGTTTTTCAGTCTTTCCTTAACTTCCTTGCATGTTGGAGATTACTTTCTGGTAAGCCTATATAATGTCCCTTGATTTGTGTTTTTCTGAGGTTTTCACCTGATTAGATTCCATTAATTTACTTTTTGGCACCAGAATCACAGAAGTGATCCTATTTTTTCATTGAGTCTTATCTCTTGCATAACGTGGTGATTGACAGACTTCTCCACCATAAAAGTAATGTTTTATATTTGTAATTAATAAGCATTTTGTGGGAAGGTACTTTGAATACGTTGGATATATCAATCTTCATAAAACTTTCAACTTACTCATTAATAACTTAATATCATTA